>NC_044505.1:1480000-1510000 GCF_902362185.1 Chanos chanos
GGGGGGGGGGGGGGGGGGCACGGGGGGTGTCTGTCTCTGTCACTGTCCAAGCTACTCATACACCATCTCCAACATCAACATTAAACTGTTTCATATGCTCACATTAGAACACACTAATATTGTAAATGTGATAAAACACACACACACACACACACACACACACAAATCCTCTGGACTGAATCTTTTCTCAAAGGACATTCTCCATTAATAAGTACTAGTCCCCTGAACAGCTGAATATTTTACTGCTCTCTGGCTGCCACAGGCTTTTTAAGGATGGATGATTTAATAAAAGTCCACAGACGCGCTGAAATTCAGATTCAAATTCACACTGTAAAAACTGACATGGATAGTTTCCAAGAATTATCCTTGTAATGAGATTAAAATATCTCTAATTATGATTCTATGAGTAGGAAATAACACACACACACACACGCACGCACACGCACACACAGAGGGATGACTAATGCTTGTTTGTTTGCTTGTTTATTAGACCACAGAGTGTTTCAGTTGCACGCTGAACTTTGCTCAGGTGGCTTATGGCTGGCGATTCACATAAGAGGCCATTTTCTGGGGCAGGAAACGATTTCTTAAATTCTCTGTGACTGGAATGGACTTCACACCTCAGGAGTTCTGTAACATAATACCCATAAACAGGTCCTCTGTCAGATCAATCATACAACAGGACTGGCACCTGTAGGAGGCTGACCTCAGAAAAATTTAACGGTTATTCAAAGGTCATTTAACGGTCATTTAACGTGTAACAAGCCCTGCCGTTAACAGTAGTGAGAAAACCAAACCAGTCGCCATCTCTGAGCATTCTCAGAACGATTTAGGGCAGGTGTGTGTGTGAGTGCTACCACAGACAAAAAAAAAATCTCCATTTCCAGACTGAGACAGCAGAAAAAAACTCTAAACGAATGTAAAAATTGGACGGCATTGAACACTGTCAGCAAGCATGACAAATACAAAAACAGCAAACAGAGAACGGTACTATCTGTTTTGGCAACAAAGAGCCTACTTTTCTGAGGACAGGGGCGACAGACAACGTTTAACAAAACCCTGGAGAGACACCGGGCGTGTTCAAACGTTCGCAGGAAGGAACAGATGGCATGACGAAGCATTGCTTTTCGTTCAGTTCTCATTCTGAATATCTCAGGTTACTGTGTAAGGGGGAGAATTATGCAACCCAATCTCAGGTTGTTTAGACTACAGCACAGCCTGAAGGCGACTGACATATTTGATATAAGATTTTTCACGTTTTGGAGATTGATTGATGTCCAATGTGTCTGGTGTGACCGCTGCCAAAGGCGCTAACTCACAGGACACCAGACATATAATCCCCCCTCTGGAGCCGTTGGTACGGCGAGCAGATCACAGCACAAACAAAGGGGCTTTATGACTAAACACCCTGAACGATTTGAGAGAAAATAAAGAAAGCTTAGCGAATGCTTGGACAGATTCTCGTATTAGCATCTCAATGGCTCTTGTATCTTGGGTATGGCGTTAGCGAATGTAAGCAGTCTAACGGACGGAGTTTATGAGTTCCATAACCGCTTAATCTGTCTTTCAAAACCAAACGGAAAAACCTGCCAATTTTCTGACCGCGGACAGGACACCTGACTGTTTCACTTCGGGGGGAGGACAGGAGACAGGTATTACATAAACACCTGACACTATTTATTATTGAAGACCCAAAATGCAACCTGTTTCCTTCTATGCAAATAAATTATAAATATGAATATTTCTGGCGACGAAGCTGCTTTTGAACTTGCAGTGAGCGGTTGAAGATCCTGTGCACCTCGCTCACCAGGTCGCCGTTGGCTTTTTGAGCGAGGTTGCTAAACAACGCAAGACCGAGAATGCACATGTTTACAGAGGGATGTTTAAACGGGGGCAAATCATGACAGGGGCTTAAAAAGGGACGTATTTCACTGCGAGCTTCAGTGACATGATATACAGGACATTTAAACAAATGTGAAATAAAAAAAAAGAAGTGAAATAACACTTTCTTTTGGTCTCTCTCTAGGTAAGGCAGCGAAACCCTTTGAATAAGTTTCCCATGGGACAGTCGGCCTGACAGTCAGTTGTGAATTTGCGGAGTAAACGTTTGTGTGAGCGCATATACATATCCAAACACAACATGTGTCATGAGCGGTCCTCGCTCAGAGAGGATCCTTTCCTATATATCTGATTATATGCAGGTCGCTAAGATTTTAACAGCTTCTCTCGTCTGTGCTCTGGTGATCACAGAGGGAGTATGAGTGAGACAGAATAAAGTTCTGATCAAATAAGAATCAAGACCTCTATTGTACTTCTGTTCTACCGCAGTGTCCAGACATGGGCTTACTGACTTAAAAAAAATCCCTGTTAGACTGTAGTCTGTTACAGAAAAACCATAATCAGCATGAAACAGACGAGGTGAGAAAGGGGGAGGCAGAGAGAGAGAGAGAGAGAGAGAGAGAGAGAGAGAGAGAGAGAGAGAGAGAGTAAAACAGAGAACAGGAGAAAGAGGGACATATTTCCTCTCAGACACAAGTTGAGTGGACTCCACTTAAAAACGTCAGAAATGACGGTTATGTGTCTCTCAGACTTTAATAACTGTATTAAACATTTATCAGTTTCCAATTCTGGGCTGATTATTTCTGCCTTAATGACATTTTCTCCAGACCAAGGCAATGTGCAAAAGAGAACAGGAAACAACTCTCCTCTAAAACTCAAGGTGCCAAAGGGAAAGATTATCACTCATCATTTAAGCGATATCATTCCTGTATTACATTCTATTAAATTCTGTTGCAGTACTTGAAACTAGAGAGACTATGACCCATCTAAGAATAGAGTTTTATGGTACCAGTACATGTCACATACCATCTAAGAATAGATTCTTATAGTACCAGTACATGTCACATACCATCTAAGAATAGATTCTTATAGTACCAGTGCATGTCACATACCATCTAAGAATAGATTCTTATAGTACCAGTGCATGTCACATACCATCTAAGAATAGGTTCTTATAGTACCAGTACATGTCATATACCATCTAAGAATAGACTTATAGTACCAGTACATGTCACATACCATCTAAGAATAGATTCTTATAGTACCAGTACATGTCATATACCATCTAAGAATAGACTTATAGTACCAGTACATGTCACATACCATCTAAGAATAGATTCTTATTGTACCAGTACATGTCACATACCATCTAAGAATAGATTCTTATAGTACCAGTACATGTCATATACCATCTAAGAATAGATTCTTATAGTAGCAGTACATGTCACATTCCATGGTGCAAACAGGTGGCTTTGAGTCACACAGATGGGAGAGAAATGGCCAGTGTGTTAAATGCAAAATGAAGGAGCACTGAGTGCAGTTACAGGCAGGAAAAAAGAATCACGCTTTTGTCTGAAACAACAACTGCCATGATATTCTGCTGCAGGTGTTTTACTGATAACTGTGTTATACTTTACTGATAACTGTGTTATATTTTAGCCAGTTAACAAATAAGTACACTCAACATATCCGAGCCATCACTCCTATCATTCACACACACACACAAACACACACACACACACACACACCACCATACTAACACCAACACTGTCTAACTTACATTAACACTGTCTAACCCACATTAACACTGTCTGACTCACATTAACACTGTCTAACTCACACTAACACTGTCTAACTCACATTAACACTGTCTGACTCACACTAAAACTGTCTATCTCACACTAACACTATCTGACCCACATTAACACTGTCTAACTTACATGAACACTGTCTAACCCACATTAACACTGTCTTACTTACATTTACACTAACACACATTAACACTGTCTAACTCACACTAAAACTGTCTAACTTACATTAACACTGTCTAACCCACATTAATACGTCTAACCCACATTAACACTGTCTGACTCACATTAACACTGTCCGACTCACACTAACACTGTCTAACTCACACTAACGCTATCTGACCCACATTAACACTGTCTAACTTACATTAACACTGTCTAACCCACATTAACACTGTCTGACTCACATTAACACTGTCTGACTCACACTAAAACTGTCTAACTCACACTAACACTATCTGACCCACATTAACACTGTCTAACTCACATGAACATTGTCTGACTCACATTAACACTGTCTAACCCACATTATCACGGTCTTACTTACATTAACACTGTCTAACACACGTTAACACTGTCTAGCTCACACTAAAACTGTCTAACTTACATTAACACTGTCTAATCCACATTAACACCATCTAACTCACAGTAACACCGCCTAACTCACCTCAACACCGTCTAACTCACATTACCACAGTCTGTCACATTATTCCAGTGGACTACAGGGCTATCTGACTGGGTTACTGATACTCAAACACAAAGTCTCAAAGCCACAGAAATGTGTATGTCTTGTAAAATGGAAACTTTCCTACACTGAGACATGCACTGTTTTTAAATGTCATGAAATTTCACTGAGAGGGTGTGAAAAGGTGCGTGTATTGTGCATTATGCGTGTGAACGTACTTTTCAGTTGTGTGTGTGTGTGTGTGTGTGTAGTGTTCAATACCCTCTGTGTCCATCTTAGATTTACTAAGTCTAATGACCGTAAGAATCAATGCATGACTGCAGAGTGTTATTTAGACACCCCCCCCCCCCCCACACACACACACACACTGACACACACACACACACACTGACACACACACACTCACACACACACACACACACTGACACACACACACACACACACACACTGACACACACACACTCACACACACACACACACATACAGACACACTGACACACACACACTCACACACACACACACACACACACACACACTGACACACACACACACACACACACACACATACAGACACACTGACACACACACACTCACACACACACACATACAGACACACTGACACACACACACACACACACATACAGACACACACACACACACACTGACACACACACACACACACATACAGACACACTGACACACACACACACACACTGAC
This sequence comes from Chanos chanos, assembly GCF_902362185.1. Classification (NCBI taxonomy): domain Eukaryota; kingdom Metazoa; phylum Chordata; class Actinopteri; order Gonorynchiformes; family Chanidae; genus Chanos; species Chanos chanos. The sequence goes on from NC_044505.1 coordinate 1,485,051, forward strand.
ACACACACACACACACACACTGACACACACACACTCACACACAACTAGGCAGAGCATCGCTCACAGCTCCTTAACTGAAAAGCAGTTTGCTACTTAGAACAATTTGAAACATTTATCAGAAAAATAATACAACATTAACAAACTGCTTTCCAAAAACCTGCATACCCAGTGCATTATGAAGCTCACACAGAACATGAAAGAACATTCCATACACGGTTAAAAACCCTAAGTCAGCTGACATGTTGACTGACAGAGAAGACCAGAGTGACATGACCCACTAATAAAAGCTTATTACTGCATACAAACTCTGACAATGCCTTAAAAAACTGACCTCACTGAACTAAACACCCTCCAGCTGAAGCAAAGAGTCTCCCTCAAACAACGATGCTTCCGGAAAATGAACATCACAATCATCCTTAACTGCCACACAGCCCAATTTCCATGACAGTGTGGAAGTCTTCAGTCATGTTCATGTGTGATGTGTGTGATGTGTATGGGCTGGTGTAAGGTGGTTATGGACTGAGTGCTGAGGTTAATTAAACCCACCGCGCCGTGAGAACACTGCCTGCTTTGACCATTCTGCTGACGACTGCAGCACGGAGGATTACACACATGCAAAACGCTCACTCTTCACACCCCCCCCCCCCCCCCCGTTCCCCTGGTAAACCCGAGGAAAAGCCCAGAGAGACAGATCCCACTCAGGAGAGACCTTACATAAGGGGACGGGCCACGTGCAGTTTGGCTACTGTATTACAAAGCCGTTATAAGTATGATATAAACGCCAAAAGACATTTACCACAGCCTGTGAGGAGTGGACCTGTGAGAAGACGTTGCCGTAGGTTCTACTGGCCAGTACTGCTTTGATTGTCAAAGAGGCCACATGGTCCAGGACAGGAAGTCAACCAAAGCCCTTTCGACTGATGGAGAGGTTCATCACCATCAGCTTTTTAACGTAGACCACAGATGTGTTAAACAGACAGAAAATATTAACAGGCCAAACCCATAATTACAGCCCGTAAGACTGAGAGAGCAGAAAAACACACAACCACACATTCATAAAACCACACACTCACACAACCACACACTCACACAAGCCAAAACTTCTGAGAGAGATGTAAGTGCTGACACACAGATGCAGAAAGAGAGAGAGAGAGAGAGAGAGAGAGAGAATCACAAGATTGGAATTACAACATTAATACTTATTCCTGTCAGACTGCCAGTTCTGGTCCTGCTCAGAGAGGGCGGAGCTTGTCACCGCTGGCAACCACAGACCCCTCAGATGACATTAATACATTCATCTCTAGACCTCTCTACACTGTGGTAACAATGAAACACACACACACACACACACACTGTAAAAATCATCTGTCTTAAAACAGAGACTGCTTTCTACAGGTCTCTACTTTAATAGAGTGGCTGATGTGCAGTGAAGGACAGAAGTGAAATCTACAGAGTGACTTTAACTCACAGTAAACTCAACAACTCTGGTCACATGGTCACACTGATTTCTGTATGTCAAATGTGTGAAAGATTCACTGACCATACAATGACATTTAGAAAATGAGACTAGTAAAACACAATATTACACACACACACACACACACACACACGCAAGTTTTAAATGCCATGAATGTTTTACTCATTTTTATTGGACTCAGATGTGGTTAAACACGTGTATTGGATTTTATTGGTCTAGTTATTGTTGAGCGTCAGTGTCTTGGACAGGTTTATTTAAGACAGAAAAGTTAATTAAATTATCAATCCAAACCTATCTTACGCAAATAAGAGTTCCATTGTTTACTGTTTATCTGACAGTTCCCTCAGCAACGCTGTGAGTATGACCCAAAACAAACAGAAAAGAACTCAAAAACAGTACAGAACTCAAAAACAGGACAGAATTCAGTAATCAGGAGACAATTCAGTAATCAGGAGAGAATTCAGTAGTCACGGGCAGTAAGGTGTTCAGACCATGCTGCTCCGTTTCAGCATGAATCAAAAGTCCTGTCTGCTCCAAGTGTGTGAGAAAAACAAACACCCAGGCAGAGCGCTTCGGCCACGGAGACGGGAGGATGCACTCCCGTTGGCATGGCAGCAGCAGGTGGGAGCTAGGGTGTGGCCAAACAACACCTGATGTTTTCCTGTGTGACATTACCTTCACAGGAAAAACACTACGTCAGATTCACAAAGACACAGCTGATGTCTCCACTGTTGACTCGCTCTAGTCTATGTTGCCCCAGTGCTTAACACTTTGCATCAAGTGTTGCGATGACAGTTTAAACAAACTAAAAGCACAACTATAAAACCAGTCGCCTGATTCACAGTGACATTAACCAAGGTCTGTGCCAGTCATTTTTAAGTAGATACAGGAACTGGGTCCCCAGGGTTTGGTGCACAGAGAAACACAGACTGCCAAAAACCTCACTAATCTAGATTATGAAAACATTTAACCCTTTTGCTAAGGTCTTAAATCCCTTGTAATTCTACAGTTTCTTTCAAGATCATTCCATGAGCTTAGTCAGAGAGGGCGTCCATAAATTGAACTTTCCCTGTTGGTGTACGTTTCCATGGCAACGTGGCCAGTCTTCAGTCCTTCTCCGGTCCCTTTGACCCGACCCCCACGCTAACCTAAAAGAGAAGTTTTCTGTGGCGCTTTGAGCTTTGTTCTCAGGTCGTCAGTGTGTTTGACTCCAATTCATCTCGAAGCATGACAAACGGCCAGGCCAACCGAGGAAGCTGGCTACACAGGATTAGACCTATCCAACACACACACACACACACGCACGCACACATTGCGGTTTCCAATGGCCAGAAGAAAACGCATCAATATTGTGAATTTACATTTATGGTTTTTATAACTTTTAAATAAAATGGCTGTTGTTTGTTGAAACAAATTTCTCGGGTTTGCAGCATAAAAATGGCCATTCCAGAAAACCCGAGATTATGGTACATTAATCAACTCTGCATTCATTGCTTTTTAAGTTTAGACAGACAAACTGATGCCGAAAATCTTTAGCCTTTACACCACTTAACACTCCTGAACAAAATGTCTCGTGAGTGATGAGTATCGTATAGCTTTGTTCAGCATTTCTCAGAATCAGTTAACGACAGAGTAATCACCGTCACTCAACCCTCACACACAAAATGAAACAAATCCGAAACCAGTTATTGATAACTTTGGCAACATCTTACGCTAACCATCTTTGGTCCGTTTGAACTGGTTTAAAATCACCTGTCTCACCAGCAGCCAAGAGCAGTTCACACGTGTGATACGCAATTAGACACAACGCACATAATCACATTCTCACTCCTTCTAAGAGAAGATTTCTCCCCAGACAACATGTGGAAATAAAACATCAGATGTAAGCGCTCAGTTTCGTAAGGCTACGTTGTAAAGTAATATTTGCATGTCATGATCATGTTTCTCTCTCTCTCTCTCCCTCTCTCCCCGTAAGAGCATCATGTGCTTCGGTACACACGTCCATGACGGTACGGTCACTAAGCTCACATATTTAATTCTGTCACCAACTACTGAAATCGATTATCATTTTATGGCCAACAGAGCAGTGGACCATGTGAACTCATTCCATTCATTTACTCTGTTTTAAAGAGCCTAAGTAACCCTGACAACAAAATGAGTCCCGTGATGTCATGCCACACAATGGCAACCGCGGACATCGGTTATAAACGGTGGACCGGACCAGATTCTGACAAACCAACAAGTCACTGAAGGACCAGGTATAAATACAAACTTACCGTGTTAGGATACGATGGAGAAGTATGACTACATCCATTCTGGGCTTTCAGCGAGTGAGGTGTCCGTTTGTCTCTGATGCAAGGAGTGTCCGCACTGCCCTATCCGCGTGCTTTGACGTGCAGACACTTCTGCAGTTTGGTCTCAGCAAAACCTGCAGGATATTTCAGAGGGCGGGCGCAGTACCGGGGCAGCGGCAGCCGCAAACGGGACGAGCGCATGCGCACACTTGGCTCAGAACTGCTCAGGTGTAGCAGTCGCTGCCGAACGACCGACCGGCCCGACAGTAGCCTAGAAATACAGTCTGAAACGGTGATGTCAAACTCCAGACCGCCGCAATACAAATTTATCCATTTACTCCAGCGGAACAACGGAGCAAAGACGGTGGCAAGGCAGAACAGAAAAAATATTCATACGTGTGCGCGTATATGTACGCACGCACACACACACACACACACACACGCACGCACGCACGCACAAACACTAACCTAACAACTCATTCACGGTGTGTGTTTGTACGCTTTGAATCAGCAGACCGGACAGGATCTGAAAGACAATGAGAGTTTGAACTTGGCTTGTCTTTCGAACAATGCTGAGGGCACACGTTTACCTAATCGCCTGTCTGTCTGTTCTTTTCCCAGCAAACAATTAGTGCTACTTGTCTGATCATTTTTAATACATTAGCAAATGCTCTGTCATGCTGATAGCCTATGTTAATGCACTTAGAGTTATGACGCTGCCCGCTCTGACTGCAACCGCTTTAGCAGGGGCGACCACTCTGCTCGGCACTTAGGAAATCACATGGGATCCGCTAGGCACTTTGAGATCAATTGTTGGAGATAATAGGTTATAGATGCAAACCAGGGAGACGTTGGAAGTTAAGTTAGGTAACCACGGCCTCTAGCGGACACATTTGTTACTTACAGAATTTAACACGTGAAATACACGGACTTTATGAGCGGAGTTATTCTCATTGCCTGATAAGACCAGGCTTTAAAAAAAAGTGTGTGTATATATATAACTTATATATATATATATATAAGTTACTTAAATAGAATTACAAGACAATAAGTTTCAAGTTTATTTAGAGCCCAGTATCACTGTTTACAGTTTCAAAGGGCTTTACATGCCACAACAATCAAAAACGAAACAGGATGGCACCCCCTGACTTAATCCTCATGGCGGGCAAGAAAAAACTCCCCAAAAACCCAAACGGGAGATGGGAAAATGGGAGAAATCTTGAGAAGGACCACAGAAAGAGGAGAGCCCTTCTTGGCCAGACAGGTGTGCAATAGGTGCCGACCCAGTGGGCAATTACAATTTCAAGAACACAAACAAAGGGGATGACGATGCTGACAGGGGGATGAAAGATGGTAACACCAGGATGGATCAGTCCAGAGGGCAGGAGGAGTCAGGAGCACTGGTATCTCAGGAGTAGCATGTGTGGCTCGACAGAGAGAGTGAGTGAGTGAGTGAGTGTGTGTGAGAGAGAGAGAGAGAGAGAGAGTGAGTGAGTGAGTGAGTGAGAGAGAGAGAGAGTGTGTGTGTGAGTGAGAGAGAGAGAGTGAGTGAGTGTGTGTGAGAGAGAGAGAGTGAGTGAGTGTGTGTGAGAGAGAGAGTGAGTGAGAGAAAGAGAGTGAGTGGGAGAGAGTGAGAGACATTGTTATAGACATGATGTGACTGTAAAAGAATTCTTTAGAGAAATGCAGTTAAACCCAGTTCACTTTTTTGTTTGTTTGCTTGTTTTGTTTTGTTTTTTTAAAGATGCATACATTTTGACATGAGGCCAGGCTGCAGTAGTCCTTAGGAAATTCTGGACATTTTTAAAAAACTGTAAACCAAAGTACCTGATAGATATTCTAAAAGACCATGTTGGTTGGTCCCAGCGGTAGCTGTAGTCTGGGGCTCTGGGAGTGTATTCCTCCTCACTGTGGACTGAATATGTGTAATAGTCTTTCTCTTGCAGCTGGAGCAGACACAGCATCATTTGCCTGATGGAAATCGTCTGTGCAGGGAGGCAGGGAATAAACTCAATAAAACCTGTGCTTTCCAGTCAGTAATCATTCTGCCGTTTGTCACTTTTCCTCCTCAGAGGCTCTGAGTTTAACAGCGAGTCTGTCCCTCATTCATTCAGAAGGATCAATCGAGTTCATCACCATCACTACTGGCACGGTGCCCTTGACATTATAACCCACAGATTTAATCATTTCTCAGTGTCAGTGTTCAGCGCACGGTCAGCCTCCGTAGTCAGTCTACACACAATGAGATCCCAGACGAGACAAGCGTCTTATATTCTCAACCATGTGGTCATTTCACACACTAAACACATGGATTCATTCATACCACCCATGGGCAAAAACCTAATGTGGTTTTAACACATACAGTACTTTAAAAACCCTGCATAAAGCTTACACGGCATGTATGATTTCTCCAGATAAAGTTTGTACCAATAAATATATATTTATATACAATATATATACACACATAATGGTAGAAAAAACCCAACACGTAACCAGGAGTATGTGAAGAAAAAAGGTTTATTTTTTTCTTCACTGAAGATGGAACACAACATTCAAAAGGGTTTGTTCTCTCCCCTACCCCATGTCTGAGAAATTAATCTGCTCCATCTTTACAGAAACCAGTCTTCAAAAAAAACCCACACAGCAAAATTCATTTATTCCCAAAGTAAAACACAGGAAATTACAAATATATAGATATATATAGAGATATATATATATATGTATATCTATGTCTGGACAGCTGTGTCTGTACACACAGCAGTGTCAAACAAAGGAGCAGAACGCAGATGGAGAAACTGTACAGAAACAAACAGACTGGTCTCAAACTAAAAAAGAAAAAAAAAAAACAAAAAATGAACGATGAAAGATGATAACCAGGGGTTTACTGATCAGTCCGTCAGAATCCTCTGAGCAGCGCAGGCTTCTCCTTCAGTCAACGTCCATAAAAACAAACACCGCAGACTGATCTGAGAACAGTGACGGGGTGGTGCGCTGACGTCAGATTTAACAGTGTGGCCTGTTACACTGCAAGACAACCAGCACAAAACGCTTCACCACCCTGAGTTTCACCGTTCATCGGAGGAAATCTGAGCTCGCGGGAGACAGGGGTCCCATGGATTTTAAAAACATAAACCAAACAAAGAAACAAACAACATTTGTGCCTTTGGCTGGAATTACAGACCCACACTTAAACTAAACCAAATCATTTGGTTAGTGGCGAGAACATTCATGATGTGTCCTGATTTCTCAAACATTTCCCAAATGCACTACAACTGACAGGTGAATATTCACCGACTAGATCAACCAGGATCTACGGGAATGGTGAAGTCTGACACAAAACGGAGAGATCTGATTGGTCAAATTGACCTGCTTGCAGAGAGTTCTTGGAGACTGATCTGGACCTGGCGCTGTTTGGAGTAGAACCCAGAACCACACAGACAGGTTCTGAGGATGCTGGTCTTTCTGTGTACACACATCCAGTTCATTTGGTTTACGTTGTCATACACAGCGTTTTTCTCACGGTAAAAACAAAGTGAAGGTGAAGAATTCCTGGTACGAGTGCACGGGAACAATATATCGGTAAAGTGTGTGTGTTTGGTCCATACAGAGGTCGACAGTCTTTCACTGCGTGTGTGTGTGTGTGTTATAGTTTGTGCTCTGTATCTGAACAGAGGTGAAGTGACAGAGAGCAAAGGCACATCATTTGAAGCCTGACCCTCATTCCTCGGGGGGGGGGGGGGGGGGGGGGGGGGGGGGTGAAGAAAACATTCACTTCACTGACTCATCCACAACTTTAACACCACAAAGGGAGGGGCCTCATTTTCCCTCTGCTCCTCCCCCCACCCATGCAGCTCATTACCAGTTAAAAAAAAAAAAAAACTCCTCCAGTTGAGTGTTATCATAATTTCATTTACTCTGGTGTGTGTGAATCAAATCAACAGTGAGTTTACACTCTCAGTGTTAATGTCACTCAGGCTTTCTGCTCTCCACCGCCACTCAACACCCTCTGTTCGACTGAGCTCAGTCCGGTCACACAGAAACAGGGCGTGTTTTGGTCAGGTGACCAGGGTTCTGTCAGGCGGGCTGGGGTTGACTGGGGTCAGGGCAGGTGCAGAGGGAGACTAGAGGTTTTGGGGGAATGGGATGTGAGGGGATCAGATTTAGGGTTTTCTCTCTGAGACACACTGAGTGGACATGCTGTTCACTTCACATCAGGAATCTACATTCATAAAACGGGGCCTCAGACCCCACACAGGCAGCCAATCAAAACAGTCCCTGTAGTTTACGCATCCTTCAGTATCCAATCAGATTTGTCGGATTCATACAGCATAGAAAGTGCACGTCCCATGGTTTCCAAAACACAGACAGCACACGGGCAGTCGTTTTCCCACATGATAGAGTAAAAACAAAAACAAAAACAAAAACAAAAACACTCCCTCAAGGACAGAGGGAGAGCACCTCACTTTAAAATTCAACTTCCTACGTTCAAAGAAATAAACATAACTCTGTTACTCTTTAAAACGCTCTTTTCTCATTTGTTTTTCATTTCCTGAAAGGATGTTTAGTGTCCTGAAATGAGAGAGAGAGAGAGAGAGAGGGAGAGAGAGAGAGAGAGAGAGAGAGAGGGAGAGAGGGAGAGAGAGAGAGAGAGAGAGAGAGAGGGAGATAGAGAGAGACTTTTTTTGTTAAAGGAGTGAACAAATTTCTTCTTTCTATTTCTGGAGTTGTCACCTTCTCTTCACTTCCTGGAACATACCAACTCATTCTAAGTGCAGGGGGCAGCGGTTCAGTGCTCCTCCAGCCAGGACGGGGTGTCCCCTCCGGGCATTTTGGGTTTGATGTGGAACTGTTTGAGCGTCTGTTCCAGCTGTTGTTGGTTTCCAGCATAGTACGCTGCGATGGCGTTATGAAACAGGACCAGCTGGTTGTGCAAAACCTTCACCTGAGGAAAGGTGAGGATGAGGAAGTGGTAGGTCAAAGGGTCATGTTACAAGATCTTTTCTTCCTCAACTTAGGAATGGTAACAGCCACTAAAGAAATACAATATACTGTTGTATAACACAACCAACGTCAACCTAAAAAACTGTTTTTGATGACGCACTGGTCAGTTACGGGGTTGATGGTTTGCGGTGATCGTATTCATTGCAACAACAAACTGGTTGGTATGTGTTAGTGCAGAAAGGGGGGAAAGTGTCGCGTCAAAACGTCCCCTCAAAAGCAGGGCCCGTACCTTGTTCTCCTCCAGGAATTTGAGTTTGATTGACACGTCATTCCGCATCTTCTCGTACTTCTCACGATGGATCTGGAAGCGCTGCTGGGAAAGCTCGATCTTGGGCAGGGTGTTGGCGTCCCGTGGGCCCAAATTCAGCTCCTCCAGGTCAGTACGGTAAGCGTCATATTCCACCCTGTTACGGCAGGACAAACAAACAGGAGGGACGCTCAGCACGGCAAGGTTATGGGAGGCGCTCTAGTGGACGTCATGTCACTGATTTTTGAGGAGAAAAGCACATCTGAGGAGTGTAGAGAGAGGACATCCTGGGACCTTCATCCTTCAGAGTTGATGGTTATTTACATGGAACAACTCACAGAGGCCTTCAGAGTGACAAGGGACAGACACATGTAACCACATGCAACTGTTATGTCACATTCACATCACTCCACATTCACATCCACATCACTCCACATTCACATCCACATCACTCCACATTCACATTCACATCACTCCACATTCACATTACTCCACATTCACATTCACATTACTCCACATTCACATTCACATTACTCCACATTCACATTCACATCACTCCACATTCACATTCACATCACTCCACATTCACATCACTCTACATTCACATCACTCCACATTCACATTACTCCACATTCACATTCACATCACATTCAACTATTATTTCACACTCACACTATCTGACATGATTGTATGAGACAGATATTCAGCACAAAACCCTTAAATTTCACAGCACAGGATCCACGTGCAGACCAGCCTATGAAAGATGTCTGTCATTATATCCTTATTTCTGTTTTCCCAAACATTGTTTCACCTATTCATAAATGATCACTGACTAGCGGCCCTGAGTCATGACAGACATGGGGGATAAAACACAGAGTTAAATTAAACCAGTGAATTAAACCAGTGAATTAAACTACAAACAACACTCTGAGGCCAAGACCTTCATCTTAAAGTTAGGTCAGTCAGTCTGTCAGTGTCCGCGGGTCTGTCAGTGTCCGCGGGTCCGTTGATGTCTGTCGTCCTGTCTTACCTGGCGACCTCGTACTGTTTGACATTGATCAGAGTGTCCTCGATGGTTTTGTCCACCAGCGTGTTGACGCTGGAGATGAAGAACTGGATGGCTCCTAAGAGAGTTTCTCCATTTTTGGCCAGAAGCTTTTGGGTTTCAGCGTTATATCCAAACTCCTCCTAAAACAAGGTTTAGATACGCACATCTCTTAATCATCATCATCATAATCATCAGACAGTGCACACACACACACACACACACACACACACACACACACACACACACACACACTCACACAGACACACACTCACACACACACAGACACACACTCACACACACTCACACACACACTCACACACACTCACACACACACAGACACACACAGACACACACAGACACACACTCTGCAAACCAGCAGAATTCAGGGGTGGTAGCAATTCAACATGTAACTTTCAAAGATGAAAAACGCATGCACACACACACGCACGCACGCACACACACACACATAAAATTACAGAGATTTTATGAGGACTCTATGTGTGACTGCACCTTTCAAACCTGTGACAGATTTTATGCAAGGCCACATATTTACCCACACGTCTGAAATGAGTGCGTCTGTGGTCGATAAGACACATGAATAATGAACAGGACAGTAATGTGTCAGTCATAAAGACATCAAAAATAAAACACAAGGAGATAATTAAATTTAAAAAAAAGTATGGAACTCATGACGGTAGGCGTTTGGGCTTGTGTTGGATTCATACATAACGACCGACCGTAAAACCCCAGGTCATGACTAATGCATCTCAACAACGTTAAAATCAGTCCCTCTGACCCAGGCAGACCACTGAGTGTGATTTAAAGAAGCAGCAAGCTGACACGTCATAAATAAAACAGTCTGGTAAAAAGAGCCAGCAGAAAACAGATGTGTCTTTTATTTCAGTAGGACAGCGCACTCCACCAGAGACTGAATGATCCGCTTACAACACCCCGCCTCTGCTCTCATCTCCAGCCCTCTCACATTAAGACCCTCAGTGTTCTTATGTTCTCCTGTGTGTTATGGTTCACATTAAGACCCTCAGTGTTCTTATGTTGTCCTGTGTGTTATGGTTCACATTAAGACCCTCAGTGTTCTTATGTTCTCCTGTGTGTTATGGTTCACATTAAGACCCTCAGTGTTCTTATGTTCTCCTGTGTATTATGGTTCACATTAAGACCCTCAGTGTTCTTATGTTCTCCTGTGTGTTATGGTTCACATTAAGCCCTCAGTGTTCTTATGTTCTCCTGTGTGTTATGGTTCACATTAAGACCCTAAGTGCTCTTATGTTCTCCTGTGTGTTATGGTTCACATTAAGACCCTCAGTGTTCTTATGTTCTCCTGTGTGTTATGGTTCACATTAAGACCCTCAGTGTTCTTATGTTCTCCTGTGTGTTATGGTTCACATTAAGACCCTCAGTGTTCTTATGTTCTCCTGTGTGTTATGGTTCACATTAAGACCCTCAGTGCTCTTATGTTCTCCTGTGTGTTATGGTTCACATTAAGACCCTCAGTGTTCTTATGTTCTCCTGTGTGTTATGGTTCACATTAAGCCCTCAGTGTTCTTATGTTCTCCTGTGTGTTATGGTTCACATTAAGACCCTCAGTGTTCTTATGTTCTCCTGTGTGTTATGGTTCACAGTTACGTTAGACTCTTTCTCCGTTAGCTCTTGGAACAGAACCCTGCTCTTCATGTTCCCATTGGATATCACTACGTTATCATATCGAATGACTATGATATCACTACGTTATCGCGGCGGTGGCTCTGTCGGTCTCTGGAGGCGACAGGTGTGTCTTCACGGCCAGAGAGCCCTGTGTGGACGGACTGGACTTCTGTTTTTTAACGTCCTGATGCTACAGCAACAGAGCTTGGAAGTGGACAGACGTCAAAACAGAAATGCTGTTGGCATGTGTGTGTGTGCACGCGTGTGTCTGTGTGTGTGTGTGTGTGTTTACTCACATGCAGTTCGGGTGATTTGAGACTGAGGTCTGCAAAGGCGTCTCCCAGCTGCCGCTGCGTCTGCATCATCTGTGTGAGCTGATTGGTCAGCGTCTGTGCCAGTTTGATCACATGTTCATATTTCCGCTTGTTGTCTCTGAGAACCTCGATCTGAGCCTCCAGCTCCAGATCCACCGTCCGGGAACCGCGACCCAACTTCTCCGATAATATCTGCTTAGTGCACTGCGAGGAACATGAAGAGAACTCAAATCAAAACTAGCGCTAATGTCAACGAAGAGATGGTAATGTTGAATCTCTGCTCTCGCAGACAGAGCGAACAGTGGAAAATCACACGGTGAAGTTTTACTGTGAACACGGAAGACTCAGTCTTCTCATGTCTGCTGCTGACAGTCTTATTCGTGTGTAACACAGGGCATAGTGCTGCTGTGAGTTCTAACGTGTCCAGAAAAAGCAGACGGGTATTGGGCCTAACGACCGAGGACTGTCTCCTTTATTATCGATTCTTCTCAGTGACTTGAGACATCATCAGTCAGGAAAATAAAGTCAAACCAGTCAAATTCCCAGTTTAGATGAATGAGCCTGATGAGGTGCTGACCACTGATGTCTGAGGCCAATCACTGTTACAGCAGCATTTCACACATTTAGTAATCATATTCACACTGTATGGATGTGTATATGAGAACGAGAGGGCAGAGTGTGTGTGTGTGTGTGTGTGTGTGTGTGTGTAACAACAGCCACAGATGGTAGGATGGCAGAGGAGAATAACCCCTGTGGAGATCTTAATTGGATTGGAGAAAGACAGGGAGAGAGAGAGAGAGAGAGAGAGACAGGGAGGGAGAAAGAGAGCGGGAGGGAAGGAGGCAGAGAGAGAGAGAAAGAGAGCGGGAGAGAGGGAGGGAGAGAGAGAGAAAGAGAGAGAAAGAGAGCGGGAGAGAGGGAGGGAGAGAGAGAGAGAGAGATGTTCACCCACTTTATACGTGTTGATGCTCCATTTTCTGACCAGTTCCAGTTTCTCGAGCGCTGGGTTTCTCATGTCATCTGCCAGCACCAGAGCCCCACTCTTTGCCTGTCCTTTATTGGCATCTGAACAGAAAACAGCGAAAGTCAGCGGGAAAATCAGTCTCTCGACACATAATCCACACCATCCTCCTATCCTATCACTGCCAGGACTGTCGACAATGTCAAACCACTGAGAGGCATGTCTGTTTGGGAGCAGGGTTGCTGTTCGTTGCTCCCGAGAGGAAACTATGGCAACATTTCAAAGCACAAGGACATTTCTAGCAATACTAGCTAAACGCTACAGAGAAAGATGTAAAAGTTTACCTTTATATTATCATTACGCAGTCGTATGATACAATTCATGTACTTCTGATAAACTTGCTTTTTGAAAGTGCAATAAAGTGAACACATGCAACAATAATAGCAATTCTCTACAACTTTAAAAGTGGAAATCAGACAGGAAGCAGTTATAGATTTCCAGGGAAATGAAGAGGAACTCCTGAAACCTGCAAGAGCACTAGATTAAAGTCAGCAGAGTCAGCAGAACTATAAGAGGGATTAAGATTCTGCAGCAGAATCTTCTGGAAAAAACTAGAGACAGGGAACAAGCAAAAGGGGTATTATCAGCATTCCATCATATGTCTCCAGAACATATGAACAGAAGAGTCAGGCAGGAGACTTCAAAAGATCTGTGTTTATCAGCAAGCAAACCAGCCACAAGCAACCGGAAAAGCGTTCTTCATGTTGTCTGAAATTACTGCATCCACTAAAGTCCCAGATTCGAGGAATGAAAGAGAGAGAGAGGGGGACAGGGAGGGGGTAGGAGATCGTCTGAGACAACTGTGCAAAAGATTTGATTGACAGGTCTGTGGACCTGGGAGGATGTTGTTTTAGGGGCTTTTTTTTTTTTTTTTTTTTGCTGCTCTTCACGCCAAAATTTCCACTCCACCATCAAATGCAATAATGCCTCTGTTGAAACCATTCTTGGACTCAAGAAAACACATTTAAACGGTCCGCGCAATACTTCACACATAGTCTCAACGCTCTGAGTTGTTCTAATACAGAGTGTGCCGCTCTTCATCTGAACTGAAAAGCAAATCATCGTGAATGGTTAGAACGGGAGCTATTGCCATTCAGTGGTTCAATTTCGGTGTGGTTAGCGGCACCAACATCATCGGTGTTGCTAACGTTAGCGGCGCGGCGAACGTTAGTTAGCGCGGGGGGCAGAGACAGAGAGAGAGAGAGGGAAAGAGAGAGAGAGAGAGAGGGTGTGAAGCGGCATCTCTCACGTGAGGTACCTGTCCCGCTCTCCACCTGACTATCGCTTGCCGGCCGAGCTAGCCGGCTAGCGGCCGCAGGACTGGGAGCCACGGTGGGGGTCGTGGGCTGGCTTGCTGATCCTAAAAATGGCCAAGGATTTTGATAACCGATTAATGAGTCTGGTTATCATCGCTGGTTAAAAAATAAGACTGTCAAACTCAACTGAACATTCACGATTTTCCACCGTTCTGGTGAGAAAGAGAACATATAAGTAACAAGGGTCAGTTTTTAGAAACCGGCATTTTCTCAAGTTCACGGCATCTATTTACGTTTACATAACACAGTCACGTCATCCATTTCTGCTGAAAAGGCTCAACAGTTCAGCATCATTTTGGTGGTAAAAAATAAATCGAACTGCGCCGTTTGTTGTCGTCGCTGTTTGGTTTTGTTCGTGTTCGTTTCTATCTGTCTCGCTTCTTAACATCAAATACATGTTAATGTCTGCATTGATTCAACTCTCATTTCACAAACTGTGATCCTCCTAACGGCAGGAACTGTCAAACTGGGGAAGTAACCGTAACAGTTCTCTGACTTCAGAAACACGTTTCATAAACGCACTTGACGGAGCATGAGCGTGCTGAGAGGAGCTCGCGCACACCAGCGTCAACAGGTTTCTATCCGGCGAATTAATTAACATACACATTTATAACAACGACACAGTAATGAAAGGGGGAGATGGCTAATAAATAAAGATCACAGACGACTCATTAGATGCGCCAGGACGTCTCCTTTTTCAAATTCAAATCTCACCCTCTCCACCCACCCATTCATACGGGGCTGGAGAGTTGTTGTGAGGGAAAGTAAACGAACACAGGCTGATTTTAAATGGGCAAATAGTGCACGCGCGCGTGTGTACGCATGTGTATGTTTGTGTCCTGAGAACAAATGATGGGGAACAAAACAACACGCTCTAGTTTTAGTAATGACATCTGCAAGGAAATAACAAAATCAGTGGACAGTCTACTGCAAATGCTGACGTTGAATATTTATGTGCAGTACTGATCACTGCTTAAATCAAGCCAAGGACACTATGTCTTCATTCATTTAGCTGACGTTGTCGATTGGAGCAAGCTACACGTTTTCTCTGCTGAAGGTCATGACCTTGGAGTTAAGTGTGTTTCCCAGATTGACTGCAGCAGAGATCTGTTGTGCTCGGGATTTGAACCTAAAACCCTCAGGTTACGGAGCTGCATCTCATAACCAACAAACCACTGTTTACTCTAATGTACAGATTTAATGGGCAGAACTTCAGATGAAAAATACATTAAGTGGAATAGTAAACGAGACCATAGATAAACATGTCTGAGAATTGCATTATAAATTACTGAACTCTTTTCTGATTGGACGACGTACCTCTGTATGGTCCCACTTCAACAATGCCTTCAGTAGTCATTCCTAACTTGTCAGGGATGGCGTGAGTCTGCGACATGATTGGTCCAGAGGGCACAGCATGTGACAGGTCCTGGAGAAAGGAGAACCACAGCATCACAATGAGAGTCAATGTTGCTGAGCAACCAACTGAGACTTCCCACCCACTACCAGGATGTAGCCATTTTTCCTCCGCCATCTCTAAATACAGGGCTTGGCTTAACCTATGAACTAATACACAATGCAGCCATAAAAACTGTTATCTTAAAAGTCTGGCAAAGAAATACTATCAGTGAGAAAATTTATCTTCCACCCACATGATGTAGATTACACCCACATTCAAATGAATCAACAGTGTCATGTTGCCCACACTGTCAAATATTACAATTCAGTGAATAATTAATGTGGTTTTATGTAGAGGGCCAATATTACTAATGTAAATCACAGCATAACTTCACACCCATGCATCCTCCACTCCCCAAGGGGGCAACATTCTTTTATGGCTGGGCATTAACTATAACCGTTGGTTGGTGCCACAGTAAAAAGCCCTGGGGGGGGGGGGGGGGGGGGAGGGGCAGGGTTTACTGGTCTACATATGACTGACTGCACTGGCCCCGGCACTCACCATCTGTCAGCATTTTAACATACAGATTAATGGTAAATTTTCATGTGCTGTTTCTGCCATGTCTAATCCGACAGGCTTCAGTGAGCATGCCCAGTCTGAGAGAGACAGGCTTCCCTATAGCCACGCCCACAACTACTGGCCAGACGAACCGTTTTCCTTTAAACCACATCACAGGCACTTCCATCCGTCCATCCATCCATCCATCCATCCATCCATCCATCTACTTATCCGTCTATAATGAGTGTAGCGGAGTGTAGTCCTGCTCTGTGTGTGTGTGTGGGTACACCCCCCCCCCCCCAAAACACACCTTCCCAAAACACACACATTTAAACATATTACCTGCTATACACCACTTCTGCTGGAAGATCTGAGGTAAACAAACCATATCTTCAAAAAGTTCCAAGAAATCCGCGGTGGATTTGAGTGGAGTGATAGGTCCTCTTGTTGAGTCAAAGGTAAGTATTAAGGGGGGAATTTGGGAAGCATTGTAACTCACAGGAACGTTTATCAGTAGAGACAACACAGAGTACTGGTGAGGGAGGGGGTCAGATTACTGACCCAAACACAGTGAGAGAGACTAGAGGACTCAGCAGAGCTAAAGCCTCTGTGTGTGTGTGTGTGTGCGCGCGCACGTAATATGAGACAATGCCAAGAACCTGTCGGTCTGACTCTGGACTGATCACACTAACCTCAAAACAAACGCGCACGCGCACACACACACACACACACACACATACAGAGTTTTACAGCAGAAATCTCTCATACACAGACATTAACACAGCTGAGCTGAGTTTCAGACACAGCTGCTGGACAGTGGAGAGTGATGCAGCAGGTGAAGTATCAGGTTAACAGTGATGTCACGTGATGTGTGGTCCTATCAGGAAGGTTGTTTGTTGACTTATTGTTCGCTTTGCTGGGAGTTGTGGTCATGTCTCTGGGACATGTATGTTCAAGTGTAATCTCACACAATGAGAGCGCACACGCATGGACATATGCACGCACACACACACACACACACACACACAGAGAAGGGAGTGGTCACAGCATCTCAGCATGCAGTGAGGGACTGACTGGTCTGACTGGTATGGACTCAGCATGCAGTGAGGGACTGACTGGTATGGACTGCAGTGTGTTAAAGAAAATTGTGTCAGGCGGACACTGTGCAGCTTTCATAAAGGAAAAGGACATTTGTTAACCTTAAGTGTGCCTTAGTAATTAAAGCTGCAGTTCTGTACACACTCTCTCCCTCTTTTTCACTGTTCCTTATCTCTCTCTATCATTCTCACTCTGCCTCTCTATCCCCATCCCCCCAAATTCCAAGGAGTGTCTCCTCCTTTCAGAAAGAGACACCCCCAAAAGGATAGCAGCACCCCCTGTCTGCAAATCAGATAAAACGCCAGACTCTACTATCCTACAGTTCAGTTCAGCTGCGCTAAGGTTCAGCTCCGGTTGAGATCCGGTTGTATCAGCCGTAATGTAAGTCCGTCCGTTCTGTCCCACTCGTCTCCACCAAGAATCGTAGAAGTACTGAATTTGAAGAGTATTATTGTACTTGCTACTTTAATGTTGTTATTTATTATATGTATGGCTAATGAAGAGTTATTCTGAATAATTTCTAGGCTCAGTGTTCAGAGCGCTAAGCTATAAATAGAGGTTTTCAGAATATTTGTAATTTTACTGGGTTCAGGTTCCAAAAGAAGGTTATGGTTACAGCAAAGTGATATTAGTATTAAGTCTAATATTCACAAAGGACCATTAACCAGATTTTCTCATACCATTGGCACAACATATTGTACATGTGTGTGTGTGTGTGTGTGTGATTAGTATGCCTATGTGGGCTAGTGTGTGTGTGTGTGATTAGTATGACTATGTGGGCTAGTGTGTGTGTGTGCGTGAGTGATTAGTATGCCTATGTGGGCTAGTGTGTGTGTGTGTGATTAGTATGACTATGTGGGCTAGTGTGTGTGTGTGTGTGAGTGATTAGTATGACTATGTGGGCTAGTGTGTGTGTGTGTGTGATTAGTATGACTATGTGGGCTAGTGTGTGTGTGTGTGTGTGTGTGTTGGTGCACATGTTTGAAAGCTCTACCTCTGAAACACTCCTTCATGATTCTGGTCTGTCCAGTAGGAGTCTACATGGGGTGTGTATGTGCACGTGTGTGTGTGTGTGTGTATATATGTGTGTTTGTGTGTAGCCTACCCTCTGAAACACCTCTTCGTGACTCTGGTCTGTGTCTCCGTTGCTGGTGACTGAGATCTCCGCTGCTGGGCTTCTGTGAGACTCCTCCGTCATGGTCACCTATAGCACACATACACACACACACACACACACACACACACACACACACACACACACACACACACACACACACACACACACACACAGTCAGAACAGTTAACACACTCCACTGTCAAAGCTGAAGAGCAGACACAGACTTGACTGGTGTAACAGAGCTGCCATCCAGTGGTCACTGCATGCTGCTTCGCCCATGGCCAGGGCTCGCACGCTCACTCTCTGTGTGTGTGTGTGTCTGTGTGTACTGTCCTGAGTGTGTGGGGTGTGTGTGTGTGTGTGTGTAAATAAAAATGTGAAAAATCACTAACTTCCAGTTCCACAGGAAATACTTTACATAAAGGGGAACAACAGAACTCAGCTCACAACACACCCATCAAACACACACACACTATCTGATTAGACTCAGATCATTAACACAAAGACAATGGATGCCACAGTCCGCAAACACAATCTGTGTCTGACTCAAATAAAAAAAAACCAGCCAGACAACGGCGCTGATGCCACGGCAAGAACACACAGCCTGGTTTAGACCTTGGTTATCACCACAGAATCATCACTGGTTTCCATGGTAATGGGTTCTGAAAGATTTCTTTTTTGCCAAGTTCACCATCCACACTTCTCTCCTCAGTCTGTCTCAGCGCTGACATTTCAGTCAAAATCAGCAGGCACTGACTCCGTATTGGCCCATAATATTATTCTGATGATAGTTATACTTTAATTTTGTTTGATTTCACTGCTGAGGATTGATAGGAGATGGTGTGAACACATGGATATATGCTTAATAGGCCAGTGAGCTGTGTTTCTGACTGGTCAGATGTGGAGTGACATCATGTCAGGAAGACAAGCTCACCTGGATGGCAGTTCTCCTCAGGCTCCTTCACACTCACATTTAAACGGTTTATGAACCCCATACCGTTACCGTGACAACTCAGACTTCTGTTAATCTCAGAGCTCTCACCTCTCTGCAGTGAATGAGGGATTAAGAATCTCACGCTTCCACTCGGTCATTTCAAATGCAGCCCTAATCCAGTGTAACTGACCAATCACTCCATCTCTCCAGTAAAAAAAAACAAAACAGTGGAAGTGTGTTGATCATAAATGTGCTTGGGTCTGACTGTTTTGATGTAGTTGAATAGATAAACCACACTCTGTACATGATCTGTTGACCGTGTTTATGAAGTCATGTGGCTCCTTTCTCTCACCCAGCACACGAAACAGTTCTCTTCATATCAGCCATCATCCAATCAGGATCAACCTGACAGTCATCATCCAATCAGGATCAACCTGAGCCAAAATGCTCAGGGATGCTTGGTTACTGGGCGACTGCATGGTTACGGGGCGTCTCCACTACTAACTCACGTACTCAAGAGTGTATCAAACATCCGCTGTTACACACTCCTGCTTGCCCAGTGTTCAGAAATCAAACCTGCGATCATCCAATCACCGGGCTGTTTCCCCAACCTCCCCACTGCCACCCTACGGCACTTAACAACTGTAACCTGAAACCTATAGAACACGACAGAATAACAAGCTAGTTCACCCACACTCAACACCACCAAGGCCAGAGAGAGAGAGAACAAGATAGAGAGATAGATAGAGACAGAGAGAGAGAACAAGATAAAGAGATAGAAAGAAAGAGAGTGATAAAGAGAGAGCAAGGCAGAGAGATAGTGAAATCTACAGAGAGAGAGTGAGAGAGAAAGAGAGAGAGATAGAGTGAGAGAGAGAGAGAGAGAGATAGTGAAATCTAGAGAGAGAGAGACAGAGAGATAGAGTGAGAGAGAGTGAGAGAGAGAGAGACAGAGAGATAGAGTGGGAGAGAGTGAGAGTGAGAGAGAGAGAGAGACAGAGAGATAGATAGAGAGAGACAGATAGAGAGAGACAGAGAGAGAGAGATAGAGTGAGAGAGAGAGAGAGAGAGAGACAGAGAGATAGAGTGAGAGACAGAGAGATAGAGTGAGAGAGAGAGAGAGATAGTGAAATCTAGAGAGAGAGAGAGAGAGAGACAGAGAGATAGAGTGGGAGAGAGTGAGAGTGAGAGAGAGAGACAGAGAGAGAGAGACAGAGAGAGAGTGAGAGAGAGAGAGAGAGACAGAGAGACAGAGAGAGAGTGAGAGAGAGAGAGAGTGAGAGAGAGAGAGAGAGAGAGAGGGAGAGAGAGAGAGAGAGAGAGAGAGAGAGAGAGAGAGAGAGATAGAGAGAGAGACAGAGAGAGATAGAGAGAGAGACAGAGAGATAGAGAGAGTGAGACAGAGAGAGAGAGATAGAGAGAGAGAGACAGAGAGAGATAGAGAGAGAGACAGAGAGATAGAGAGAGAGAGAGACAGAGAGAGAGAGAGAGAGACAGAGAGAGAGGGAGAGAGAGAGAGAGAGAGAGAGAGAGAGAGACAGAGAGAGAGAGAGAGAGAGAGATTAGGATCGGTATTCTCACTCTTCTTGTTGTCACGGTTGCACAGTTCCCTAGCAACAAGCAATGCTAAGTTTCTGAGGGCTATTTAAAATCACTGTAGGTTTACAGAAGTTCCTACTACTCTGTCCAACAATGCAACAGAACGAAACAACTGCCAAGGACAAACCTCTCTCTGACTACGCTTCGCTCAAGTGCCAGGCAAACATCAACCACAGCCTATGTGTGAAGATGACTGTTTGGGCGAAAAACTAACATCATAAAAGAGAAGAATGAAAGAGGTTTTTTTTCCTCCTATAGAAAGTTGTTTCTCTCAGTTCATTGTTCAGAGTTCTGCTCTACGAGTCTAGGATCACATCTTGAGTTGTGCTGATAACATCAGACACTACAGCGAGTTGTCTGAAACAGGCAAACACACACTCTCGCGTGCACACACACACACACACATACACATGCGCGCGCGCGCACACACACACACACTCACATACACATGCGTGCGCGCACGCACACACACACACTCTAAGCAGCATAAACATCCTTTATATAGGACCTCCACCCACTGTCAGCTGACACCTCAAATAAAGATCCAAAAATTTGCTACGACTAAACCCAAGACAAACAGACTCTCACATCATGGCTAACTACATTACAAACACCGCAAACACAGCGCGCACGATGTCTCAACATTCTCACATGATAAATTCCTGTCACATGTTGTTTTACTGCGGCGGAAGACACCCTGTCAGATAGTGCTCCAGAGTCTGTCATGAGCGTCCCGCTGGGCTGAGAACTGATGACAGAGAGAGACCTGAACACTTTTCTCTACATTCAGAGAACCAGTCAGAGAACCGTTCAGTGAGCCAGTCAAAGAACCGGTCAGAGAACCATTTAGAGAGGCCCACATCCCGTGTGTGCGTGAGGGACACAGTCGTTCTGTGAGGAGTCCGTTCCCATCGGGACAGAACCGTTTCACTGCAGGGCCGCGGCTCTGACAGGGCTTCATACTTTTCCCCTCAGCCTCACGCACAGGCCTGAGCCTAAACCTAAACCGCAGCCGCAAAACACGCTCCACAAACCAACCAGGCAGAGAGAACTCCAGGCACTGTGAAACAGGCACTTTGGTCTGACGCACACCACACTCTCACTCCCGGGCCTGTTTGCAATGAGGTGAATAACTCATGTGACCTTGTGACCTTTCCTTCCACTGCTCTGTAAAGCACCACCTGCGTGCTCTGCTCCACTGCACTGACAAACATGTGTTTCTGAGGCGTAATAAGGTGTTTGTTCGTTTCTGAGGCGTAATAAGGTGTTTGTTCGTTTCTGAGGCGTAATAAGGTGTTTTTTTGTTTCTGAGGCGTAATAAGGTGTTTGTTTGTTTCAATCCAGCTGCATCATCCCTATTTGAGTTGCTCTTCATGGATCGCGTGATGATAACAACGACCCACGCCCAACACTCACACTCACAGTCCCAGTCAGCTAACTCAGAGCCACTCCCTGTCAGCTCGGGATCCCAACTCAGCGCACGGGTACCACTGTGAAAGACTGGGAGAGTTCAAACACAGACTGACATGCCGACATCACACCAGAACCTTGGTACCCAGAACCAAGAACCCACAGTCAGTCCCCACCCTCTGTCTGCCCTGCACTTTTTCACAGGACTGTCCCTCTTTACAGAGACACAGTGTGTGTGTGTAATGACCCTACGATGGTTAAACACACGTGCAGAGTCAGCCTAAGTCAAGGTCATTCATTCACCTTTACCAGAAGTGACATGTGGTAACTGCTGGAGTTAATCATCCTTTTTAACAGCACACTGTAAAAGCAAGATCAGAATCACATGATGAAATGTAAAAGGAAACTTTCACAATGTGGGTCAAAGTGGCCTGTGTTGCGTCAGAAAACAAATGAAATAAAACAAAACAAAAACAAATAAATAAGTCATCCCCTTATCAGACTACCTAAATATAGATTAAATAAATAAATTCTAGATTACAATCTAAAGATGAGGTTTTGAAACATTCCACTGACAGGTCTGCGGAGTTTTAACGCTGGAGGGTTAACGTCGGTTTACCGTCGATGCCTGAAGGCCACAGGTGTACCTGGAACAGAGATCTGCCAAGCAAGACCTCAGACTCACACAGTCCCACTGCTCTCAGTTCAGTGTGTTCATTTCAGCCTCCGGGACCTTCACCATCGCACAGCAGCTTTAAACCAAAACCTTGATGACAAAAACTAAACAAACTCTTCCTGTATGCAGTGACACCATTTTCTTCCTCTTATCGCTGTTATTATTAAACGGAAAAACCACGAAAAACAACAACACGGTCGGCCCCTGATCCCAAACTCACATGCGTCACATGGATCCATATCGTGAACGTTCGTTTGAATGGGAGCGCGGAATTCCGACGCGAGCGGCCATCGACTCAGCGAACAGCGGCAGGGTGAGATGACTCTGGGTGTGTCTGTCTCTGACTCCTCAGAAACGCTAACGTGACTCAACAGGGGGCTGGAGTCAGAGAGCGACAGATGACAGAGACAAGGGAACGAAGAGATAACGCATGTTTAAATCCATACGCTCGTCAGAGAGATCCACACAGCTGGCTTACCCCTCAATTTGACTGTTATCTCCAGCCACATTCAAATAAGAGTCAAAGCTCAATAAAGGCTTTTGACATCTGATGGTCACACACACACACGAGGTAACACATCACATAAACAAAGACTCTTGGTTCAGATCTGTCCCTGAACGCCTGAGGCAGGGGCGGGGCAGGGCAGGGGCGGGGGGGTCGAGATGAGACCGGCCCAGGGGTAAACTATGGTACCACATTAACACAAAACCACTTTCATTCACTTGGTCCAAAATGGAAACTTTTATCACCCTTTTATCTTGTTGCGATTATTCAGTCATGTTACTGAACACAGTAAAGACTGGGGCTGGTGCCAAATGGGGAAATACAGCAAATTATCATGAGGTTGTGAAACAAAAAGATTACATCACATTTAAACTAAAGAAAGTGGACATGGGTTACCTGTCTCCATACGACTCTGATTTGAGTGTTCAGGTAGATGGTCACCGCAATGCATTATGGGTAAAACAGCACCTGGGATCCAGTGACACTCCACATGAATGTTTTAAAGGTCCCTGCCGCTTTTATTCCTCCCTGACACACTCACACACACACACACACATAACATCCACAAAAAGAGAGAGAGACTGAACACAGCCACTCTCTCACACGCACACACACACACAGACATGAGTTTGATAACTATCTAAGTGTGAGGGAAGGCACAGAGACAAACTCACAGGTATGCAGAGGAGACAACGATCTGTCTCTCTTTTATCATTTTGGTCTGAACATGTAAATCCACTTCAGCTAAGACCAAAATGACTTCGATTGGGTTCTGGAGAGAATGTCTGCCCAATAGCGTTTGTTCTCCCGGGTCTGTGTACAATCAGAGAGCAGGAGAACTCCCTAGCTCTGGGGCTTTGGTCGCCTGGAAACCAGCTAACAAAGCGACAGAAGGAGAGAGAGAGAGAGAGAGAGAGAGAGAGAGAGAGAAGGAGAGAGAGAGAGAGAGAGAGAGAGAAGGAGAGAGAGAGAGAGAGAGAGAGAGAGAGAGAGAGACGCAGCGAGGGGAACAAAAGCTAAGTGATCAGTTGGGAGAGGAAGAGGACTACCTCTCTGAGAGAGCCTCTGTTTGATCAGTACTGTGGTTACAGGTCAACACAGAGACCCGCTCTCTCTCCCTGTTTCCAAAGATGCTTATCCGTCATGAGAATGAAACTTCCGGAAAAAACCCCGAAACAAACCTTCCAAACAAATAAACAAACAAAACCAACAAACAGCTTCATTTTCAGCAGAGGACCAAACGTTCACATTCTCTGAGGTCGTGTCGAGTGATCTTT
>NC_044505.1:1512500-1525000 GCF_902362185.1 Chanos chanos
ATCCTGACGGTTCCTACAGCCTATACAGATACACCGATTTTACCTGATGAAACTCAGGTGATGGTCAAAGCCAGAGGAATGCAACAAACCCCTGGCCTCTTTAAGGCCAGGTGACGACCAACTGGCCAGCATTTCTGTTACAATGTTTGAATATGTCATTGGGAAGCGGCACATTTTCGTGTCTGGGAGAAAGGACACTGGCCCCTCTGTCTCCTGTCCGAGGAAAGAAATAACATTAGTGTCAACAGATGGCACAGGTAACAGTCTCATCACTACAGGCCTCCTGCAAACACAGAGGGAAGAGAAGGAAACGCAGATGCACTGGGACTCCGGCGAAGGCGTGAGGGACAGAGACAGGGCGGACCCTGAAGGACAGGAGGGACAGCCTGACAACGAAAGAGTGACTGAATTTCCCATCTCTGCACCTGAGCAACATGACGGGGGAATCCACATGCTGCAAAAAAAACAAGAATCACCGTCAAAAGGACGTTTTTTTCTGTTCATTTGACTTTATTATGAAATACTGTAGACAATTCTCCAATTTGTCGAGACCTCCTCCAAATACTGAAATTGTGTTTAAAATCCAGTTACTGGCACAAGCTTGAAAGTATTCAACTGATGAACCTGCACACTGGGATATAATGGGGAAAGAGAATGTGACCCAAACTGGAGTCGTAAGGTTATTTTCCAGAAATTGCCACTGATGAACACTTTTGGTCACAAAACTGGTTCTATTCTAACGTGCTTAGATTAAAATATCCGACAAATTCCCGTCGGTGTTACAACAGTTGACACAAAATGTGGATGAACTTTAAGCGGAACATTTAAAACATAATTTTCAGCAGTTAACAGCTCTACAGTTTGGTCTATTGCTTGTAATAAACAGACTCGCCTAGATTCCGTTTATGGAGAAAGTTCAAATTGACTTAAACTGTGCCAAAGTTTTCTTTCCTTAAGAGGAAGTTGAAGATTAAGCAAGTCGCTTTCTGCAGAAGACACGCCAAGTCCCTAAACATTTTGAGAGAACGACTGCGTGTGTTTTCGTTAAAGCTTAAACGGATGCGGTACAAAGTTAAGGATTAGGCTACGAGAAAATGTTATCGACAGCACGGTCCCTTTAAAAAATAAATAAGGAAACCTTCGGCAAAATGTCAGAGACACGTAAACAGTATTCATGAATCCTTAAACGAGGAATAGGAACAAATCCACACCCTAACTCCATGGTGACTCAATAAATGTCATTACAACGTGGCGAGCTATCATATCTAGCTAACTTAGCTAAACAGAACGCACAGATCATGTATGTCGTCTGCGCACAAAGACTTGTTGCTTCTTAACACCGCGTCAATGAACTAGTACAGAACTAACTTACAATGGCTCTCCTTAAAAACAGTACTTCCGATTTAACGGCCAAATCGCTTGTCAGCGGCTTTTGCAGACCATTCTAAATCCTATCTGGTATGATATTTCACCAGCTTAGGAACCAGGGTCAAATGCTTTGTTTAGACTTTCATTGTAACTACTTGCATTCAACCTGAAAGCAATTTGGTTAGCTGACGTCTACAAAAATGGATAATATACGACCTAGCGCAGTGCAAACTTAGGACAAATACGAAACGAAGTTTTTAAGAGCCAATGTGTGCTTCTGTTACGCAAAGAAACGTCGTAACGATATATTACCAGTGCAGTTTCGTGTTAAGCTATCATCGCTGGACACTTTGGCTGTGCTCGGGTTTCCTGATGGTTGATCAGCGCACGAGATCAATTAAGAGGCTATGAGAACATTACCTGCAAATGGAGTGCGAATTTATCCCGTTGTGTGTATTCCCTCTTCCTTGGGCGCTGTTTTTTGTTAAAGTACGTGCACTGCAGTTGTCATTCAGCGCCCATTGAGTCCCTTCACTACACAGTTCAAATGAAAAAGTCGTTTCAAACACACCCGGAAGGGGACGGCTTAGTTTGTATGTGAGGTGGATTTGATACAACATGGACTCGAAGGTACTCAATGTGCCCCCTAGCGGCCACCTCGATAAACAAAAAACTTACCTAAGCTACTTCAGTTGACGCTGCAAATAAGGCACACTTACCACAAACAGAACGCCACAACAAAGTTATCAATATTAAGGGTTAAAAACCGGCGTAATTTATGTATTGATTAATTCAATTTTTCTGCAATCAATCGCCTCGCAGCAAAAACAAGTAACATATGTGACTGACTTACACAGTTTCACATGAAAGAGAAAAAGAGATTTGCTCTAACGTGCTAAATAAAATCTCCCTTACAATTCTTGTCTAAGATTAAAACTTCTATCAATTAGGCAAAGGAACTTTGGGAAGTTAAAACACAGTCAGTACAATTAATTTATTCAGCGTTCAGGTTCTTCAAGGTCCACACAGACGCCTCTATACCTAGCAGATCCGGGCAACTGGTACGTATGCTGTACCAATATCTGTCACTAGGGGGAGCTACATACCTGTATAATCAATGGCTGAACTCCTCATAACGACACCATGCAAGCCTAAACTTGAGATCCAGATACATAAACAAACAAACATATGTATATTGGGCAAAAGGAGCTCTTATATCTCCCTATCTAAGTTATATATAAAAGCTCCCTTTGAATAATGACTCACGTTTTTAAAACAGTGAAATGCTGTTTTAAGTCATGGACCTCATCTAAATTAGCTTTATTTCTTTAGTTGTGTGTTTCTGCGTGTACACACTGCGTTAAGTAAAGCTGTGTTCTCGCGGGGACAGGTAAGGAAACCTTAAATAACGAACCAGACCAGACCCAGTTTCTGTCATACGTCTAATCTTATACACTAATTTGGTTAGATATGATCACATAACTGTGGTATTTTAAACAAATCTTTCCCTCTTCAGGATGCAGGTTACCTGTCCACATCTGCAGCGTACAGAAATAGCCTGTATAAACAAGCTACGTCTCAGCTAAATAGTTACATTGTAGTCCCATTACACAGAGAAGACAAAATAAACACGAGGGGACTGCGAGAGGACAGCCAGTGGAATGCATCAAATCCCCGTCTACAGAGAGTTCCTTTAAATTACGAGTCTTTGTTCTAAGGCTTTGGAGACTAACGTCTACCTATAGATTATTATTATTATTATTATTATTTTTGGGGAGGGGGGGATCTGTTGTGCGTGACGACCAGAGACTCTGATGAATGGAGAGGCACGTGTGCGTATCTGCGCATCACTGGTATACTTTCTGTTCGCCTAATGTAATTCGAAAAGACTGTTTCTAGCCCGATACGTGATGTAAAGATCTTGGACCAGGAAAAAAAAATACATTGCATGGCTGTAATCAGAGCCAAGCTGTTACCGACACACATTGTCTGGCCTCTCTCTATGGAACCCATTAAATGATTAAATAGCCGAAGGACAGATTCGGCATCGTGTGTTTGCCCTCCGGGACACATGTAGACCTTGCCCAACGCAGGGTTCAAATGAGGAAAAACAGAGAGAGAGAGAAAAAAAATTAATTTGTGTTTTTTCACTATCTGGAGAAGAACTGGCCACCAACACATTCAAACATGGATACGTCTCTCCGCGTCGCCAGCATGGGACAGCCTAAGGGTCGGTGAAGCAGGCTTGTGACTGAAGGTTTGCTGGTTCGATTGCCAGGACCAGCAAGGAAATATGAAGTGCACTGGAACAAGGCACTTAACCCCCAGCTGCAGGTGTGCTGCCCACTGGCTGTGTGTGCTCACTGCCGGTGTGTAAGGATGGGTTAAATGCAGAAGTCAAATTCACCGCTCGCAGTGTGTGTGTGTGTGCGGTCATGGAGACTGAACATTTAATGTTAATCTATACCGGAGTGTCTCTGTTCCTGTCTAGTTTGCTGGTTGTGGGGAAACAGAAGAGTTGATTCTTTAAACCCAGTTAGCCCAGTAGTCATTAACTAGATCAGGGCTCATATTTAACACACGTTTTTCTCATTGTCTCCTGTGTTAAAACCAGTATAAACCAGCTGAATTACTGTGAATTAGTGCGGTAACTCAGTGAGCGGTCAGACAGTCTATAGAACTGACAGTGGAGATTGATATTAATGTTGGCTTGATACAAAAGAAACAGTGGTTTGTCTTTCCTCAGTGGTGTCTGATCTGTGCCAAAGTGACATTATCTGCTGCAATGAAAAAATTAAACTCACGCATCTTTCTTGATACTAAATAGCCGAGAAAGTTTTGGCCCTCCTGTTTTTGGTTATTTGTTGGACGGTATAGCCAAGTACAGTAACGTGCACTTGGTCGCGATCAGTGTGCTTTTCTACATTTCATTAACCATTAGCTAACAGAAATTTGTTTGGTTGGCGTAAGTCACCGATATGTTCGGTCCGTAATGTTGTACAGTTATTGCAGTTCCCAGCAGAAACTGAAGGGTTTTTCAAGGACGACTCCTCTTTCTTACTCCCTATTACTGACTGCTTTTTGCTGCTAAATCTGAGACAAGACAAGTCTTATACGATGACCCTTTTGCCTGCCGGTCCTAACGTTCAAATCGCAAACGGTCAATACATAACTGTACAGCTACAGCGAGAGTTTTTGAGTTTTATAAATGAAATTCCAGCAGACTTCACTGGGGTTCTCCTCCCTCTGTCACCTGTCTCATGAGTTCCCTTCACTGGCCAAAGAGAATAAACACACCTGCACATCAGAGGCAACAGCGCTCCAGCTTCACAGTTCAGAGACTGGATTTGACCAGAGTCAGAATCAGTATTTGTCAAGTATGAAGACCAGCAGGACTCCCGACCCTCAGAACTGGGTTTGAGGAACGCTGGACAGTATTCTGATGAAGGCAGATTAAAGTGCCATGTATAGGTAGTGGATTCAGGCTCTGTGGTCTTCTTGAGTTCTCCAGTTCTGATGTATCCCGAGAAGAAACGTTCTGTAATATTTCACAAAATAAGAATGATGTGATATTTCAGTATGCCCCTCGAGTGACCGGACTCTCCCTATGATGCTTCAGATCTGTTTCCCTATTACAGGCTCCCTTAAACAGGGCACACACACACACACACACACACACACACACACAAAATAGGCATTACATGGATTCTCATCAATATTTATTTTGTTCACAATTTGTAAATTCATTTTTTTGTGCCCAAATGTTTGTAAATCATTGTATGAATAACATTTGACTAATTCGTAAAGAGAGATCCAGAGAGAGAGAGAGAGAGAGGGTATATATGAGTGTATTTACAAAAATGTCTTTTTGCATCTCTATACTATGTGTCCTGTGCCTATTGTTTAGTAGGGAGAAAAGCTCAAAGCAGAATCATATGTTTCTGAAGTCTAAACCCAAACGGTTTGAGTTTTCTCACAAATGTATTTGACTTTCAATATGCTGTCTTCAACAACTATTTACAAGAATAAACATTTCACTGGGTTATTTACAGGATAACATTTAAGGACATTGGGGGTTTTTTTTCCACTGTTAAGAGATGCGTCATGGTGTGGGCAAAACTAACCAACCTAAGGACAGTCTGAAAACCCACCCTGCTGTCTGTCTTCACTTTGTTCTCCTCGAGCGGATCGGCGACCGAAGAAAAATACAGACACGATGAGAGTCAAAGTGAAAAAGTCACAAGGCCAGAATATGAGAGGACAATCTGTACCCTAGGATGGGTTTCATCATCAACGGACAGAAAGAGAGAAAAAAAACCAAAACAAAAACAAAAACAAATATTTGATCATCGCTGCTTGTCGTTCCAAAAAGGAAAAAAAAAACGTAGAAACAGTGCAGTATCTGAGGCTCAAGTAAATAGAAGGCAAAAAAACACAAAATAAACAAACCAAACACAAACAGCAATATAATCAACGTTAGTCATGCAATTTTCTCATATCTAATGATTGGGATACGTGTGTTTACATAGTCAGGGTACAATTCAAAACATCACACATCTTTCATCAAGCTTAACACAGACAGACGGACAGAAAGACAGACACACACACGCACACGCACACACACACACACACACACACACACACACACACACACACACACAGAAAGCTAATATGGAAGAGGAAGTCATAATCTGAGAATATAGCCAGCTATCTCTCATTGGGTTGATAAAAAGCATTTGTAGAAAACACACACTCACACATATTTATTTTTTATAATCAAGCAAACCTAATAACTCTAGTAATGGGTCAAAATCACTCTGGTTTTAAATGTGTTGACTGGAGAACACTGACGCTGTACATCTGAAGTTTCTGCGCTAACACCTTCATATGATAATCCCACTCAGTGTGTGCGGAACCACCTCGTTCAGAGCTGGGCGTCCAAAACGGCGCATGTCGCGAACAGGAGCGCTGGCGTGGTCCACGCTCGGAACGGCTACAGAGCAAATTCACCAGTGTTAAATGGCACCTGGGAGTGTGTCTGTGGTCTGGACCAGTGTGGACCAGTACGCAGCCTCCCAGAGTTCATTTCACACTGCTCAACTGGCTGTGTGCACCAAGGGCCGGACAGTTACGCTTATTTTTATCCACAGTAACGTACAGATTTCTTTAAAGCCAGAGGTCACACACCTCTGGAGTAACCTTGGTGTTAACTGACCTGCTCAGGAGCACACAGACAGAGGTCGTGGATTTTCAGTCCTGAGCTAAACGCCGTCGGACTAAGAGACAGTCAGTTCATCGGATGTTTCGTTTGATTACGGTTGGGGTTTTGGAGCTGCATTAGGGCATACATGTTTAGCTCATGCTGAACTAGTAATATGATCAGTGATTTATCAGTGTAATTGATATGTACCAGTTATAGGTTCCGTTACTGTTTTAGCCCATGCAAATTTAATCTGCTCTAATGGTTTCAGTAGATTTGGCTGTGAATCTTATGGATTAAGAATAACGATGAAAGGAAAAGCTGCTAGAATCAACCATAGCTGAACTCTTATGAGCTGAAAAGGGGTTAGAGTTAAATTTACTCTAAAGAGTGTTAACTGCTTGCTCTAAAGACATTTAGTATCAATCCATACAGATGTTTGCATTAGAGTGCTCAAAAACAGCGCCCTGTGGTAAAGTATATGTAACACTGGAAATAACAGTAAATAACAGTGGAAATATTTACGGACATAAAATAACTCTGAAATGAGCACTGCAACTCCAGGAAATTTTACACTCGGCAAATGAACTCTGTGATATTGTGGATAGAGTGGAGCTGATGACTGATTATTACCATGACAACCAAGAAAACTGTGTTCAAGAGGACTGAGTTCTGCATGTGAAACAGAGACTGTGGCGTGGAGAAGAACCACTGAGGCTGCAGTGGCGCCCCCTATGTGTGTACTGTGGTATTACTGGAGGTCTTTAAGCAAAGGGGCTGCTGGTCTGAAGTGGTCTGAGGTGATCCAGTCTAGCACTGGAGCTTGCGGATGCTGCGTGAGATCCTCTTAAACTCGCGCTGGCCACGCTGCCAGCGTTTGAGCGAAGTGATGACCAGATTCCCATCCTGCTTTTGGCCCATCACCAGGTAGGATGCGTTGATGTCGTTCATCTCATCACACACGCACTGAAGCCCGTCCTTCAGCCAGAGCACCGTTTTCCTCAGGTCTCTCTCCGTCACACCGTTCAGCTTATAGATGGTCTTACTCTTGGACTCGGGAATGATCTTCGTGTCTCCGTTGATGTAGGAGATCTCTTTCACTTTAATTTTCAAGGCTGTAACGGGAGACATATATGCATGTAAACATCACCATGTTTGATAGCGTTAAGAAAAACATCCAGATAACCCAGTGCCCCACGCCCAAGCTTCACGGCTCTCTCCAGAGACGCCCTACGGTAAAACGCTTACCGTGCCTACGCTGATATTAAAAAAGATCACATGATCACAGTGACAGCATGAACCAAATGAATAAAGGTACTTGTGCCCTGTGCCGGTGTGGTGAGTTTACTAGGATCTATGTCATAAGTAGTTAAAGGCTCAGTGTGAACGTTTCTGATAAAGACATAAAGGCTCTGGTTCTGGCCCTTATTGTCTGCTATGGTCCAGAAGTCCTGTGCAGGACCCACAACTTTTGTGGAGATTTTTATATGGAATTCACAGACATTTTAAAGCATGGGTATGGGTTTCAAATCTAATACACTCTTATTATCTAAAATAAGAACAGCACATTAATGAACTGAAAATGAATCACCATGACTCACCAAAATCATTCTTACACAGGTTGTCCACGATTTCGTTGTCATTCTCCGCTTTGTCTTTGCAGGCATCGCATACTCTGGGCACTGCAAACACACAGAGACAAAATCCAACATTGCTCCACTAACGACAACGCTGTAATGAAATGACAAAACACTGTGATATCAGTGAAATATTATTATTTTGGTGAGGATATTTGCGAATGGTACACATGTAAGCGTTCCAACTGAGGAGCGTACTTCACTGGCAACACAGAAAATTTTATTTGAAACTAGCGCAAGTGCGAGACACCCAAACCGCTGACCTCCTTACTAACCTTCTTTGGTGACCGGTACTACACTGTCGATCCCGGCAGGCGGAATACACAGGTCATTGTCGGGAGGAAAGCGCTCGCAGTCCAGCATGTCCGGCCACGGGAAACCGAACGCAGCCATCACCGGAGAGCAACCGTTTTTCACGCTCTCACACAACGATCGGCACGGCTGGATCGGCTCATCCAAATCATCGAGGCAAACTGGTGCGAACAGCGAGCAAAGAAACTTCCGAGTGTCCGGGTGACACTGCTTCTGGACCAAGGGAATCCAAGATCCGGCTTGCTGCAAAACTTCGTTCATCGTTTCGTGACCCAAGAGGTTCGGGAGGCGCATCTCGGTGTACTCAATATCGTGGCACAAGAGCAGATTGGCTGGGATAGGTTTGCAGTTATTTTTCTTCTGAAAGAGCTCAGTGTGACCAAACGTGTAAATCCCGTGAATTGCCTCCAGGCAAGAGGGGAGAGTCATTGCGCACAGCAGAGGCAGCAGCAAACGCATCATCGTGGCTGATCAAATCAAAGATACAAACGAAAGAGAGGACAAAAATATTCGCGAATCGTGTGAGCCGAAATGCGCTCAGTTCCGTTTTGATTGTTGTACTCCGAACAGCATCACTTCAGACTGAATTAAAATAATCCGCGACCTGAGGTTTTCATGTGAGATAGCTGGGGTGGGGAGAACACAGGGGCGCAGAACGCTCATTGGTCGGCTTTGATTTGGTTTCCCCCATGGTATCAGGTACGCTTCCGACTACAGGGCAATCTCATTAAATGTCAAATAAAACCGCACCGTTAACGGTTCTCCATTGTTTTGACATGTTAATCTCCAATTAAAGACAATTACTGTCAAGAGACACAGTGGCAGCGGTCGCAGCAGAATATGCAGAAATGGTTTCAACCTGTATGAAGTGGTTTAGGCAACATCGAATTTAATGACACGTACAACAACGACGAATAATTATTTTGTGTAACACTGTAGTCAAACATCCATTTTTCTCTCTGAAAATATGCAAAGTGGCCAATAGTTAACAAGTCTCCACCAGCTGCGACTGAAAGCACTAAAAACCAAAACGTTTGTTGATAACATTGCAACAAACAATAACAATAACAACAAATGAGGTGTGTGTGTGTGTGTTGTTAATAAGCACTCAATAACAGTTCCTGGGAATAATTAAAGTGGGCTGTTTCAGATGAATGTCTGTACGAGTTGGTAAGTATAAGTAAACCTTATGTTCGACAGAAAACTGTCATGTCATGATTTTCAGTTTAAATGTTATTTTGCAGCGGTAGCACCTGAGGGAACATGACCCATGAAACGGACAGGCATGGGTTTGATCCCCAGACGTGATAATGACCTGCTGAAGCGCAGAGTGCCGGTTGCTTTCCGTGCTAAAGCACAGTACGGTTTCAGCCCCGTGCCAAAGAACAGCAGCAGTCCAGTTAACGATAGTTAAGAGACATCGCGTGCCATTGAGGTACTCGTGGTCAAGCAATTTCAACCTGCGTTCCTGCAGGGGGCGCTGTAATATTTAAACCCTGATCTCGCGCGCCACAGCACCGAAAGAGTTGTCAGAGGTGAAGCAGAAGATAAATATTCGCTGGAAATGGAAATAATACGCACTGTTTTGTGCTCCTTCGTGTTTTATGTCTGGAAAGTGTTTCTCTTCATCAAATATACTGTAATAACTCTACTAAGCATATGGCTGAAATATAAGACAACTTCTTATTTATTTGATCAGACTGTCTGGGCCACAATTTGCAGTATTGTTTCAATATCACGTTGTAGACACATATTGCTTAAATTTCTGAATCTCCATCCTCACCAGATTTCTCATAGTAAAGTTTTCTATGCAGTACACATACACAGCATATGGACAGAGATGCCATAGTGAATATATAGTTTGTTTCCATTCACAGACAAAACCATTTATCATCATTACGCTAAATTTATGGGCCATACCTTTAGTGTATACCACATGCATAGGTGCCCCTTTCAGTGTGTGTGTGTGTGTGTGTGTGTCCATGCCCTGTGCAAGCGTGTGTGCGTGTGTGTGTGTGTGTGTACTGACTGAAACTCAATCCTTTCCTGCTGTAGGCCTGGTTCCTGTGATATTCATCATTCGTAGGTCCTAGGTTTTGAGTTCATGTGTGTGTGTGTGTGTGTGTGTGTGTTAAGGGAGGGGGGGTGTTTCAGGGTCAACAGTCACACTCTCCAAACCCCTCTCCAGCACAGAAGTGAGTCAGCTGCAGAGACTGTGGTTTAAAGCCATGTAAAAGTCCAGGGGTCCCAAACAGTCTCCTTAAACAGGTAAAACATTTTGGTGCCGATTCTGCTGTGGTGTGGAAACGATGTCTTCTGACATCTGCTACCTTCATCCAGAGAGACAGACACAGTACTGTCTGTGTGTCGAAATGTCAGGCGTCTCTCACAACAGGCAATGACCACACCTCCCTCTCTGTTCACTGAGGACGGAGCTGAAGGCAGTTACTGCTGTATCCCTTCACCTTTAGGTGTGAGAATCAGGCGATGTCCTGAGATGGAGGTTTGTGACTTTCTGGAGGGAACATTACAGTTGTGACAGTTGAAGAGTAGAGCTATTGAGGAGTTAGAGTTATTATACCAGTTGGAACAAAAGAAAGAAAGAGAGAAAGAGAGAAAGAGAGAAAGAAAGCAGTAGCCCAGAAGCCACAGAAATAAAGTATATAATATATTTTTCTACCGTTTAAAATTGTGAGAAGTCATAAAAGTGACTGTCAGTCTGTCCAAGAGAAACTCAACTGAGAATGACAAATAAACAAAATAAAAAAATGATAAATAAAGCACATAAAGAAGAAACACGGCCACTTTCCCGCCTTCCCCTGTCTTCACACCCTCACTGTCCACTCCTGTTACGACATCCACAGGAAGGACTCACTGAGTCTACGCAGTCGACCCACAGTGCAACCGCACATCACCACAATGGTCCGTTACACCACCGTGTCATACAACTAAACCACTACAACCACTACAACCACACAACCGCACTACCCAGTCCCACCATCACACAAATAATCCCATAAATCAATAACTGTACCACGACACAGTTCCACTCCCACTGGTCTGTATGTTTCAAGAAGGAACTGGATCCAGTAAGGTGTGTAATAAACAGCACGTGTGAATGTTGTCGTTGATGTTGTTTTTGTTTTTCGAGTGATATCTGAATTAAACCATGATTAGGGTTAACTGTAATACAGTGCCCAGGATCTGAGTTGGTTTTTGGTTTTTTTTGATGCTGGTGGTGAGAGAGGCGTGAACTCCTGTAAATCAGTGTGTTTATGGGGAGACAGTGGTGCAGAGACAGTCATCCGTGGCTAACTCACAGAGCAGAGCGGAGAACCCTTCTGTTCAACGAACCGTTTTATCGCTCGCTACCAGGGACAAAACACTTCGCTGTTTCTCTTGGAACTTGTCTTCACAGATTCTGTGAGCGAGAAAAGAAAGCGCCAACTTTACCAGGTCACCAGTTTGGAATTTCACTCCTTTCTGAGCGGTTAGCAGTTGCTTATTAAGTTTTATGGCTTGTGTGGAGAAAAGGTTGGAGAGAAAACATATATAATGTAGGAAGGCGACAGTACAAACCTCTGGGTGCTGATTATTTTGTGTTTATGTAAACAACCCCCTCACAGAGAAAAAGCCCCAAAACAACTATGCATCAATGCTTTACATATCATTCATATCATTCTACCGTTTCCACACAATGACGCACTTTAAAAACGTAATTAAATATATTACTGAAATATGATGATGATGGCGATGATTACGTTGATGATTATTATTAAGTAAAAAGATTTAAAGCCAAGTTCTTGAGGGAACAAACTGTCTTTTTTTCTGCTTCCCAGATGATCTTCAGGCGCCCCTCACACAAACCTTAAGATCAGTGTTACCTTCACTTCTAAACTCAGTGTTCGTTTCCCTGAGAGACAGACCAAAGCTCCGGGTTAACGTCACCGCTCGGCTGCCGGGAGAGCCGATGGGAACGCAGC
>NC_044505.1:1532500-1642500 GCF_902362185.1 Chanos chanos
CCTGATGAGTCAGGGATTTTTAGTACTTTTGAATGACTTTTAAGAGTCTTTCACAGAAGATACCAATCTGACAAACACCGTAAAAATCAAAGGAGGACTCCTGCGGATGAAATGTGTTTTGCTAATAAGCACATGGAGTGAATTCTGACGAACGTTTTCAAAAATGTCCAACGAACAGCAAGGCCGCACTAAGAAAGAACAAAACACAGGCCTAATTTCTCAAAGGATTTTACGACGGATAGGATTTTGACGACGTTTGATTAAAGCAACTGAATTCTGAAATCAGCCTAAGCGCAATTTAAGAGACACCCCCCCCCCCCCCCCCCCCCCCGTTTCACCGCTTGCCTTTTCCTTGCAATAGCAATCCTCAAATCGGATTACGCTTAGCAGTGGCCCTTCCATTTATCATTAGCTAATTATGTTTTATGAAGGGATTTCAAACAGACACAGTGTTCTGTGGTACTTGACTGTCTATCCACAGAAACCAGACTCTATACAAACATGCCAAGACTTTCACCAGAGACATGCCCCAAATTAGTTTACTTTTCTCTCGCTGCTGGTGCACAGATGAAGGATCAGCTCTGGCTGGGTCATCACTCATTACTCTAATTACTGCTGATTAAGAAAATACTATATTTAACCTAAATCTGCATGCCGTTTCTTCAAACCGTGGAACAGGTTTTTTGTCTTTTTTCAGTGACTGTGAAACCAGAGCACATCGGTAAGACTATAGTTCCACGTGCACCATGGTACTCGTTCAAGAAAGACTTACTTTGTCTCTTTGCTGCTAAATGGCTTGGCTGATGTTTTACGTTATTTCCTTACTTTATAGCCTCTACTTATGCAGCAGCTTGGCCGAGTAATGCTCATGTAGAAACCTGTTTCTTTTATTTAGTTTGTCCTGTATTTTACAGATCTCCTTATGACCATACCAATGGTCAACATTTATATCAACCCACAACATAAATGGCACAACGTTAAAACCAATACAGCGTCTCTAAGTGGTTTGTGAGGCAGAAAGTTGCAAGCCAAAAACAAGTACTCGCGTCTCGGTGCTGGACTGCCACACAGAACTGTAAAGCTTCACTGCGTTATTGTTTCCAGAATCTGCTCTCTCGACGTGACAACATTTCAACAGTTCACGGCCTATAGGAATCAAGAGGAATATCACGAACATGTGCAGGAGGTCACGCAAGGGCCAGAACTCTCCGGATCAATAAATCATGTTGTCTGAATGAGCTGTGGTGTTTGAGTTGTACAGGGTGCTTGAATCAGTCCGATTCGTGACTCCATCCCTTGGTCAAGGGAAAATTAAATATACTTAGCTCCGTTTGTTTATGGTCATATTTCCCTTGGCCATTGCAATTATAAAGGTTAGGTTCAGCTGAACAAAAAAAGGCTTTGCCTGGAGGGGCTGCTTGCCATGTAGCCCCCCACAGCAGGCGCTTCGTTTTAAAGTTCTCGAAAAAAGGGGTAAACAAAAAAACGTTTCTTACTTTTTCCAGTTGGTGAAGTTAGCTAGTACAGCTTTTGCAACTTTTGGGGCACATGTTACCAATCTGAGATACCAGCTTCATCCCATTATGGTAAGAGATGTAGAATAGAGTGATCTGTGGTAAATTACAGGCTCATTTTCCCCTCTCCTTTTGTTTAGCTAGACGTTAGGAACTGCTTGTGCTGCAGCTAGCACGTGCTAACAGTCCCCTTCTTTACAATTTACAATTGCACTTTGGTATTTCGCAGACGCTTTTAAACCGAAGCAACTCACAATTAGTGCATCAGTCAGGTTTAGCTAACTACCTCATACGCAAAACATCATACGCTTTAGAGAGTCGTCCTGCACTCAAGTCGCACAAGGGCACATGAGGCCTGAAAAAGAGGCCTATGCTACATTTACATGAGCAATTAATGCAGTCCAGATGCACTCCAATGCCTACAGTTGCCCCGAGAGAAACAAAACCAGCTCCTAGCAGAGTGCTTGGATCCATTAGCACTCAAAAAACAAGGACTAGAAAATTTCTGGTGAGCTCCCACCGTTTGTGGCCAACCACACAGCCTTGGCCATCGTCCCTCTCGGCTCTTTGAGAACTTTCCCTAGATGCTAATAGGGTCATTAAAAACATCCATAAGGGACCAAAAGCCCTGCTTGACTGGGATGAACCCGCTCATGGCCTAAAACTGGGTTGCTTTACTTTAATGCGTTCAAAGTTGTCATCGCTGTTGCTTGGTTGAATGAAAGTGACTACCTTTGACTTGAGGAGAGTAACACAAATAAACACTTTGTCTCAGGTGGTCCATTGATGGGTTTCCCCCAAGACTGAAGATGAGTCTCTGCATACGGTCTGTTTCCATAGTAAGAAACAGCTGCTGCCGTTTGTCACGGTTTACCCAAGTTACTGTCAGTCTTTCTTCAGCATATCAGCAACAGCCAGATAGCTCGGCCTCGGGTTTGTTCAGCGCTTCATCTCAGACTCTAAATGACCAAGGTCAGGGGTCGTCCAGCATTACCAGTGAAGTTGGCTCACACGCGTCCTGTCTCTGTTATTGTCAGCGGGAAGGGGGGAAAGGGGAAGTAGATGATCCCGACCTGAGCAGTGTGACGTCCATGACCTTCCAGAGAGAGAATAACGGTCGGAGGGCTGTATGCTGCTTTTCTGGGACCCGGTGATTTGTGACCCTTGTCAATCACAGGCCAACATAAACAGAAACATTGCAGCCGTCTGCACTGAGGTTCTGCAGGCATAAATCACAAACCCCTTGCTGGCCTTGACATGCTAACACCTCCCCAACTACCCCAACCCCCTCACCCTCCAGGCCCACCCTCCCCCCTCTGAGCAGAAGCAGGTCCAGCTGGGTTTCGTAGCTTGCTGGGCAGACCATGGAATCCCAGCCAGCTCCCATCAGTCATGTGAATGACCCTCACTGCGATCTGTAGAAATCCTCGCTGACACCTGCCCCTCCACCTCAATAGTTGACCCCACGGCAAAACTTCGCAACGGAGGTTGTCCAGACCGGTCCACGCAGTCCCCGGTGTATGGACTTTGAGCTGGGCTCAGGAGTGTGCCTTAGCTAATCCATTTGGCTGGGCTTTACTGCGGAGCCCTGGGGTCCCATTCAGACAAGGCCACACATACCAGTGCATGGAGATACAGCTCAGATTAGAAAGGCCAAAGCACCGGTTACTACCTACCAGAGACCTTTTAGGATCCTCATGTTCTAGCGGTACATTCCATTTGAGCAAAAAATGGCCCATACATGGTTTTCAGAAAGGATTAAGCGAAAAGATGTGAAATTATTTAGTGGAGGCCAAGTAAGAGTTTCTCTAGGGAGAGAGATCATCTGCCTAAAATCTGACTCACTTTGGTGTGTGTAAGACCATAGATTAGTGTCCCTGCTGTTTTACAGATCCTGAAGCTATAGTGAGGATTCCTTTTATTCTATGAAAACATTTTAGGAGAGATACATGTTGTTATTCAACAGATGAGGGTCATTTGTCTTGGTGGCACCGAATGCTTGCTAAGACAAATTTGATAAAGACGCTTAATTTCCATTTTACATTTTTTTTTAACCAATCTGCACATTCCATAACATCATCTCCAAAACTTATGATCCACAGAGTTTTAAAATAAGTCTTCTTAAGAATGTCTCTGCGATATTCCATTGTACTAAACATTTTGCTGTTGTCTTTTGGAAAAAGAAACAGGCATTATTGTGGTCTACTTGAAGGCATTATCAGTGATACGATGCAGGCATTTTTCTGGGCTCTGTCCCAGCGAGTTTTGACTCACATCTGAAAATCATACAGAGAATGTTCCACATGTTTCTGATAAGACCTGATGCAGACAGCAGAGTCTTTGAGGGGGGCTATACTTCTCCACCTTTTTGAAGCTCTGCTCTGTATAAACCACGAACACAGATTTATACACTGTGGCCCTACCTTTATGACTCCGCGGTACTGCACTCAAATTTGATCCCTTAAATGAAGTGTGTGGAGATTAAAAGCCTCTATGATGTTGCTACATCTACGACCCCCCCCCCCCCCCCATCAATCCTCTGCAAAAGCCTCTTTGATACCCTCTCATAGTAATTAGG
The DNA here is from genome assembly GCF_902362185.1 of Chanos chanos. Classification (NCBI taxonomy): domain Eukaryota; kingdom Metazoa; phylum Chordata; class Actinopteri; order Gonorynchiformes; family Chanidae; genus Chanos; species Chanos chanos. The sequence continues at coordinate 1,536,593 of NC_044505.1, forward strand.
ACAAAAATGGTTCCCTGAGATTTGGTAATAATTTCTTCCATTTTCATACTCTAGCTATAATATTGAATTTATTACACAAAATTAATCTTAATAATTGGGGGGGGGGGGGGGGGTTGGATAGATTATCCCACTGTGCAATGTGCTCCCATAATGCCTTGTTATGAGTACAGAGTGAATATTTATTTTCTGTTATTATGGAGTTAATGTGGAGGATTTAAGTCTTTCATTTAATAAACAGCCAAAAGAAAAAAAAAAAAAATTGTGCAGCAGTGGGAGCCCATTTTTGATTTATTGTTTTCAATTACAATGTTATTTTCATTACTTTTAAAACAATATTGATTCTACCAGTCGTTATCAACCCATTAATTCCACTAACAGACGTTTCATCCACACATATAAAGGGATAAATATATATAAATATGTATATGTGTGTGTGTGTGTATATATGTGTGTGTGTGTGTGTGTAACTGTAAAATGAAGTAGAAAGCATGCAAGCTATGATCACCAAGCATGTACACTGCTTTAAGAAGAACGAGAAAAGCCCCAAATGAGTGTAGGCATTTGAGGTAAACAACCTGACCTGCTGCCTGGTGAGAGCTATGATTCATGGGAAGTCGGTGGTGGTTTATCATGAGTGGTACAGTAGTGTTGAGAGACAGTCAGCAGATGTCAGGACCTGGTGTGCTGCGTAAACTCCAGCTTGGCATTTCTCTGTTTTTAACACATTCAACTCACTGTGTCCAAAATCCAACACAGATGTCTATTGCTGCCAAACTTATCTTTTGCGTTTCTTTTCTTTTTTTTCCCCTCATTTTCCCGCTCCCCTTTTTAAGACTGTCCAACGCCAGCCAACCAACACCGTGATTAACTGGTTTGGGACTTTTAGCTGCAGACACATGTCGGAGAACTGTGGAGATTATGGTAAATTTTCCCATTTTGAAATGTGCAACAATGTTTATAGATTTGGCACAGCGTTCAGTAGAATCTAGGAACACCATAGTCATGAATAAATAGTTTATAGACTGTCTCTAAACATTTTGGGTCTGTCATACTTTGTGAGCAGGCTTGAGTGAGTTTATGTCAAAACCTCTGAAAAAGAAAGGGTTTTGGTAGTAGGCTGGCCCATTGGAGGTGTTGAGTTTACAGAAGCAGTCCTGTTGGAGTTCAGAGACATTCGCTTTTCAAACGTGACATACATTCTTTAAAGCGTTTACTTTACCCTACAGAAAGGAATGCCAATTCCATATTGCCCAGATTTGAATAACTCCAGGCTCTGCATGACAGAAAAACCAGTGATCTCACAGTTTGGGAACCATTTCAGTGTTTACAAACAGACAAATGCTCATCAACAGCCATCCCATAAGTCAGAGGCAATCACACATGGGTCAGGAGAAGAGTAGTGAGAGGGTGAGAGAGGAAAATGTTTTGTTTTTTTTTTTTAAAAAAAAAAAAAGCTTTTCATTTGCATCAGTTTTTAATTTCTCGTGTTTTCGCGCCAGCCACTCTGGAGGTTCTCAGGCATTTGTTGTACGACAATTAAATTGTAAATAACACCCTGGAACAAAACAAACCAGGACGCAGGTGTATATAATTTAGACTAAATCCCATTTTTGATCCCTGTAAGACACCGTGCGTGGTTTGGCAAAAATGATCTTTTAACCTCGGGGTTTTGGAGATGTGGCACGAGCTTCGGATGGAGAAAGGTTCAAAAACAGCAAACATTCCCAGATGCTCCTCCATGACGTTGGGAGTTGTTTAAGCTTGAAAGCCGTGTCTTGAGTCTTTCAAACTGAAAATGATACTTACGTGTTTCACATTCAAGCACATCTGTCTATGGTTAGGGTACTTTTCTTAGTGCTTGTGACTCAGTCATACCTTCATCCTGCTCTACCATCCAAAAATAGATTCAGAACTCAATTGTTTCTGTAAGTTGCATTTTGCATCTAACTGCCCCAGCATATGATTAAATATCAAATTCAGAATCTGTTTGTTAAAATTAAGTATTGGACAGTTTGTCCCTGCAGAGACTCAGATTAAGAAGCTGCAAAACGTAGAAAATTGCAAGCTCTTGTTACTTGTTGGTTTGTGGGCACACACCAGTTACTACTGACAACACTATGTGGCGTTGTGTCAAAAGCGCCACAATTGAAGCGTGTGGGCTTTTTCTTCCGCGGAGTCTGAGGATCTGAGACAGTGTTGGCCAAAAAGGCCGGAGGACTTGTAGCGTCCAGAGAAAATGCTGATCAGATGTAAACACGCAACTCTTGGTCTCAACTTTGCTCCAAGAGGACAATACTCAACATGACAGTTTTACTCAGAGGCTTACCAGGGGTCTCAGATATAGCTTCCAGCAGAGATGGAATGGTTTAGTTTGAGGCACCAAACTCTTCTCACAATTTACATTATCTTCCTGACTCAGGGGAAGCGGAAAGTCAAAATAAACAGTTTCAGGGATTAATGGGTTGGATTCCATATCCATATTTACTGTCATCTTCCAGATTTAATTTTAACGTCAGATTCCGAGATCTGACGTTTCCAAGAACTACAGCAGTTCTTCATTGCGAAACCTCACAAGTATGTCACGACTTGCCTCTCCTTACCCATTGCCAGAAAATCGTGAAAAATGTTTCACTATCAAACCGCAAGTGAAGTTGAGATGCTAAGAGCTGAGTGTTGAGTCTGCCGACGTCCATGCTGAGTGCTGACACGTTCTCTCAGACTTTATTTAACGACACGGGGGAGTGGAGGAGTCAAGGACCCAACGTAACCCTACAGAGACAAGATCGACATTACGACAATCCAAGTCAGCAGGTTTACAAATGATCCCATTTAAGATCAATGTATAACTGACCCTTATCAGGAGAAAATCCTCAAAGGGTTCTTAAGTCACAATCAACACGCAGGCTCAGCTGTTTGTTATCCTGAGCGAGGAGATCTGATAAGAGCTGGGCGCTACCCTTCAGAACCGACCACGCGGGCCACTTTTCTGGATTACCACCAGACGCGGCGGGGCCCTCGCTCCGCTGACTGTCTCTCATTTCCATCTGAAGGAAAACAATTTGAGCGTTCACATCGGGCAGAGTGGACGTTAAGGAGGAGGGGGCTGTGGGACACGTGGGCTGGAGGTTTGGATGTCATAGTGTATTATCTCAGCCGCCTGTGATCGCTCTCTCACCAGTGGCTTTGGAAGCCATTTCACAGCCCGCCGGCCCCACTAATAAGCACAGGGCTTGAAGTTTTGCTGAAATACAAAGTAGACCACAGCATAGCAGGCACCGAGAACTGGCTTTAGGCAAGCATTTTATACTGTAATAAAAAAAAAATTAAAATCAGAAACCCGTGTTCCTACATCAATCCGGAGAATAAATTCCGTATTTTGAAGTCTCACAGACGACGTGGAATGTTTGACTACACCGTACGAACGGTCATGGATCTCAAAAGGTAAGCCGCAGATCTCCTCAGAGATGAAACCGGTCCAAACCACAACCTTTGGCAATTTCAAGAGTTTTATAGAATTGTGGCTTTTGTGACACTGCAGACTTTAATGTGTGTTTCTAATGTCGCTCCATGATTTCCACCCTCAGATAATTACCGTAAAGGATAAAATACTACAGTAACATAAGATCACTCACTTCACCCGATCACCATCGACAGAGAGCGGATTAATGAGTGCAGTCATGTTAAAGGAACAGACTGAACTTCCACCAGATGTAACCAGTGAAGTCTTCACGAACCTGTTTCTGAATTCACCTCTCGACTCATGAAGCGTAAAGTCTGAAAAATCCATTAGCTTTGATTGTTATTAAGTGGCATTATCAGCGAATTAACCAGCACATATTTTAACAGATGATTTCATCTCAGAGAATGCTAAGCTCATTAAAATCACCAAACCCACATGTGACACTTACCTCATCATGAAGAGAAACACCTCCGTCTGAGTCTGCAGTCCAGGGGTCAGGATGAGGTGTCATGGCACACGTTCAGAGGTGAGCTGCAGAATACTGAACAGCAGCTATTAAGAGTGAGGTTTCCAGTAAAACCATGTGAATTGCCTTTATTCAGAGAGGAGTCCAACCAAATGGTCATGACATGATTCATATCTGAACTTCCCAGAATAGGAGAGGATTTAGTCAAGTTCCCACCGACTCTGACAAAGACAGATCACTGCAGGGTGTGTGGGTTTAGAATGGCTTTGAGAGAATACTTTGGGTTCAGTGACAGACCACATCACAAAGCAGAGCATGTTTCTGTGGCGTATAGTGAGAGATTCTACACTATCCATGAAAGCCTAACACGGGCCTGATATGCAGTCTTTGATTGGCGGCAGCATGGGCTTACTACAGAGTACAAAACCCAGTGCAACCAGTCTCATTGCAAAAGCCAGTCTGAGTCTCCCTCCTCCTCCTCCTCCGCCTTTTTTGCTTCAGATTCCACTGGAAAATAATTCCAGTCAAAGTTTGGCACCAGCCCTCCATTCAAATGTTAAAGGGCACACACACACACAAACACACACACACACACACACACACAGGGTGTCCATGTGGGAGATGAGCATGTGTAGGAATGTGCAATGAAGTCAAACCGTTGTGCTGACGTCTGTTCCAGAAACACGTTTAATAGAATGTATATCCTTTCCAGTTTCTGCTAATTGAAAGAAGCTTGAGCAAAAATCAAGCACAGGCATTCTTCGTCCTGGAGGTCCAACTGCTGCACATCCTTCAAAGATCCTGGATTTTGTTTGTGTGTTTTTTTTTTTTTTTTATCTAAACAGTGTCTCTTGTTGACAGGTATAACCAATTACGGAAACTGTGACTGAACAAACTGTGAAATTTTTACGAGAAATTTCTTAATTTGGTGGTTTTGATGTTTTATCCGTTCGGCGCTGAGTTTCAGTGAGGATCTATAGGAAAAAGACCCATAGGAATGGAAATAGGATTGGAAAACAGATTTTATACAGAACAGTAAAAAAGGGCCTTGGGAGAAAAGAGGTCAAATCAGTGAATATCAACCAAAAACTATTTATTAATGTGCTGCGTCAGAATACAAATTTACTAAAGAAAAAAAATCAGTAGCAACAGCAATTAAATTTAAATCATTTTTACACTGACAAAAATACTGACGTATGTGTTATGAAGTGTTACTTTAGGACACTGGTGTTCTGCATTGCTTGGTTTTATAATTGTATGTGTCTCCCTGAATGAATTTCAGGGCTTGCATAATTTATTATATATTATCTAAGGCTATATAAAACAGCTTTTAAAAATTCTGAGATATTTCTCTCGTAAAATAAAGTGCAGTTCATATTTGTGATCACACCTCTGCTCTATACAAAAAAAAAGACATTAATATATTGGCATTTTAGATCTTGCTATGTTGATTTTAGATCTTGATAACATGATTTTATACAGGGAAAAACAGTCTGTATTTTTCTGAAAACAGCAAATGGAAACTACAGTTTCGGTGTTATCAAGCGTCAACGGCCCATTAAGACACTGAACAGAACAGAACAGAACAGAACATTCTGTATGACTTTTGATTAACCTGAGCAAGGTTATGCTGGAATGGTTAACCTGTCAGCAATGTGAGTCCACAATCTTCTAAAACTCTACTAACAAATTAGTATACAAGTCAGATCCACACAAATGCTTCTGATAGCCTGTAAGAAATACTACTGAAAATAAATTAATTGAACTATGAGCTCTCCAAGTAGCCAAGAATGCACAAATGCCTTCCATTACTTGAGCAGTAATGCCAGTGTTGACATTGTCCATCGCTTGGTTCTGTATGCTACAATCCAAAGCCCAGTGCAACAAAGATATATCCATCCCGGGATAACCCCAAAACATAATAAATACAAAAGAAACATCAGAACGACTGAAAGCTCATGTACAATCTCAGACAACATATTGGTTTAATATATACAATATACTGAGCAATGAACTGAGTGTGAGTGTGATCACACTGATCAACTCCTTTGGTTGGTAGGATATGAACTGGAAGTACTGGAATTCAGATCCATGAACCTTTAAAACTGTAAACAGTATTTTTCACTCACAGGCAGAACAGATTATCTGCAGAACTGAAAACAAACAAACAAACAAAAAAAATCGGAAGAGTGTCTACACCTGTATTTCTCCATCTGTTAAAATGTCACTGGGCAGGGATGTCATTTTGGTGTAGCATCCCAGACCAGTCTCTGAAACTACTGGGGAGGCACTGGGTGTTCTGAGGGTGAGCACAGAGAGGGAGGGGGAAAAGCTTGGGGTCATAGCCGAAGGGGTTAGCCCCGTGTTTCGGGGTAGGGGCGAGTAGGTGTACCTAGGGTATGAGGGACGCCTGCCCAGCGTGGGTACCTTCGGAGGCATTCGTGGGGGCACGGCCCTGATGCCGGGTTGAGCCACGGCGGTGATAAGGGGAGGAGGGTGCATGAGACTCTGGAGTTCTGGATCCATGTCTTTTACTCCGTCCCCTTCACCTGGCAGCATGGCGATGTCCGTGAAGACGGTCGCGAGAGGCTGGAAGCGGGGCTCCCAGTTTAGCAGGTATTCCCACTCATAGCTGCCTCTTAGCTGCTCCTCTTGGCACAACAGAGAGGTGAGAGACCCCTGGTGGTCAGATGGGGGCATGCAGCCTGTGACAGCGTCATCCACATCCCTGATGCTGACCATGCGAGGAAGCATTCCCTCTCCACCTCCTTCATCCTTGAAGTTGTGAAGGCTCTCAGAGCTGGCCATGGCTGCCGCGAGACATGCGCCGAGGCTGGCGTCAGAAACAGGCTCCTCGGGTTCTGTGCGGCGGGAAATGTACTCGGAGTCTTTAGGGATTGTAGAGTCAGGAGCTCTAGGTACCGGTTCAGTCGGGGCTGTGCCAGACTGCCTGTGAAATGGGTATTCGTTAATCATTTCAATCTCCTGGTCCTCGGCAGTCTCGCCTTCTGCTGAACCTCGTCCACTTGAGTCAGAGTTACGGAACAGGTTAGAAGTGTCCCTCTTAGCCCGCAGGTCCAGTGGAATTTGTAAATCTTGAAGATTGATGGAATTGGGCTGGTAACTGCCCGTCCTGCCAAAGGAGCTCGTTCCGTTATTTAAGTTGGCAGCTAGTGAGGCCGCCTTCATCAAGGCTACCTCTTTGGCCTTGTACCTCAGGACAAGGCCAATGCAACTGATCAGCAGCAAGAAGAAGACAATTAAAGATATGCTGAGACTGACTGTATGCACACGAAGGGCGACGCTCCCGAGAGCTTCTCCTGAATAGGTTATATTCACAACCACCTGGCACGTGGTGTATTTGGAATCCAGCTTTGGGCTGCTTGCCATCACAAACAGCTCTTCTGTGCCCTCACTTGCCTGGTTCCCTTTCGTTCGGTACACTCTATCCGAGATGTAAAGACTGCCGGTTGTTTTGCCGATGTTGAAAAAAGGTGACGGGGCCACCAAGGTGTATTCTACGACTCCATCCAGACCACCGTCGTGATCCAGAGCCAACACCTGGCCCACACTCTGGCCCACCATTGCGTTCTCGGGAAGTAAGAAATGGTACTGCTGTTGGGTAAAGACAGGGCTGAACTCATCAACACCATCGATGTCTATCTGCACTTTCACTGTTGCCACTTGATCCCCTTGGTCCCGCGCTTCAACCACAAAGCAGTATTCACTCTCTCTTTCATAGTCAAAAGTTTGTCTGGTGTGAATGTCTCCAGTGAGAGGATCGATGGCGAACGCCTCCTTCCTGTCTGGATTCCCACTCCCGTAGTCCATGAAGCATGAGGACGTTATGGAGTAGGTCAGCAAACCGTACGTTCCGGCATCGTTGTCAACGGCGTGGACAGAACACACTGGTGTAAAGGCAGGTTGGTTCTCAAGCACTGAACAGTTAACCGTGGGGAACACGAAGAAAGGAGAGTTATCGTTTTCATCCAACACTGAGATAAATACAACTGCAAAGGCCACGTTCCTGTTGACTGGACCGTCCCCGTCCGACGCCTGGATTGTCAGGGTGTATTTGGTGTCCTCTTCATAGTCCAGAGTACTGCTGACTTCCAGTGCTCCAGTTTGACGGTCCAGCCTCAGACGGCCCTTGCTGTTTCCAGAGATGATGTCATACCTCACCGTCCCATTGGCTCCTTTGTCAGGATCATGAGCCAATACTTGGATAAGTGGCGTGCCTGGGGGACTGTTTTCCCTGACCTGCATATGGTACTCTGAACTACTGAAACTCGGCGCGTTGTCATTGACATCAAGCACTGTAAGAGACACCAGAGTCGAGCTGTTGAGTGGAGGAACTCCCCTATCTCTCACAGTGACTGTCAGCACATATGTTTCCATGGTTTCACGATCCAAGGAGTCGCAAAGGACGATGCGGCCCAGTGTTCTCTGCTGGGTGTCTGTTTGGATGGAAACTGACTCCATGCAGAACTGCCTCTGCTCGTTACCTCTGGTGATGGCGTAGTCCAGTTGGGTGTTTTGGCCGGAATAGTCCCGGTCTTCGGCCAGCAGAGTCAGGAGGGTGCTGCCCACTGGCGCGTCCTCAGAAACACTGAGCTGATACGAGCTTTGCTCAAAGACTGGGGAATGGTCATTGGCATCCACCACTGTTATGTCCACAGACGTTACGCTAGAGAGCACAGGATCCCCACTGTCTCGCGCCTCTACGAGGAGCCGGACTGTGTTGCCGTTGGCAATGTGCTTCAGTGGCTTGTTGGTGAACACCGAACCTGTTAATGAGAGGCAGATCCATCATATATGAACAGATGTATATTTAAAGAGGAGGGTTTTTTTCTCCCCACAGTGTCACTGCTTACAGCGGAATTTGATAAGTTCTAGAACCTCACAAAGACCATTCCTGTATCTGTGTTCCGCTGAGGTCACATCAGGACAGAGAATGAAAGCCATCATAATAAAAAAAAAAAAAAAAAAATCTGGACGTTTTCCATTCCGATGAAAAAAGAACCATTAAATCGTCACCTAAATTATATGCCAATCAACTTGAGATTTCTGGCTTTATTATATTGTGTTTCATCAAGGAGAACATAATTCAAACAAATGAAACACATCAGTACCAGACTGCTGGGGAAGGAAAAAGAACAGGGTAGGAACTAATTGCAGGTTTGGGTTTGATGTAGACAAGTCTTTGAGGGCTCAATTCTTACTCTGACACGAGTCCAAGTCTCATTTCTCATTAGTCATTTTAACACAGAACATGACGAACACATTTTTTAAGCTCTTTGGGTTTGGCCCTAAAACAAACAGATGTCACCCATCATGTTTTAGTGGGAAGAAAAAAAAAAACGCGCTTTGCATTTCCCAGTCCAAGACTTTGTTCTGTTGGCCTCAATCCATCTTTTGCTATCATCAGCAGGCACTGCACCCTGCTCTGCCTTTATAAACAGTAACGGGAGACATTCTTCCTCAGTAAAGGCCTGTTATCGCCCTGATTTCATCATATCTCAATATTTCATCACTTGTCTCATTCGTTCCCTTGCCCACTGGTTCAAACATCTGAATTCATTAAACAGCAATCAATCTGAAACACAGAGCTACTGGAAGTCTGAATGCTGGGCTTATTTATTTGATATGGGGACCGTGACGGAACTGGGCATGCTCTATCTGTTGGCCACTTATCTTGACTGACGCGCCAGAGGCAACAGCAGAGCCATAAAAATGGGCTTTTAAATACAGGAAAATTAAAGCCAGGGAAAAATAACGGTTTTAGACTTCTGTAAACTTCTTAGATGTGAACCTTGGAAAGCACTTTCCATGACTTTTTATTCATCATGAAAATCTATAAATGGTCATTTATTGCCATAAGAAAGTTCACATGGAGCTTACCAGTCTCTGAGTCGATGTAGAATCCTCTCAGTGGAGAAGACAGGAGCCTGTAGGAAATCTTCCCGTTAAGGCCAGAATCCTCATCGGTCGCAGATACCGTCACCACCGAAGTGTCTGAGGGTGTCAGCTCAGACAACACGACCTGCAAGCAATACAGACAAATAGGCAATGTTACCTTAAAGATGGTCAACAGTTTTACTCAAAGATGGTTCACGTTTTTGTATCAAAGGTGGTTTACATCTTTTAACTCAAAAATGGTTAACAACTTGATTTTCAGAATATCCTGGGTCACAGAGTGATGAGAGCTGATGCAAGAAAGACATTTCTATCTCTAAAGAAAAATAATTTCTGTTAAAAACCTTGAGAAAAGAGTGGGATGAAGAAATTGCAGAGATTACAAGTTTTGTTATGTAATTTTCAGTTTATAGAAGTAAATCTTGAATTTGTAGAAATGTAGCTTGCTTGTTTATTTACTTTTCTAAATAACTGAGACTGAAAATAAGTTGACGCTTGTCATTATTTATGATCAAACATGCTAAAAAACTCTTCAGTGATAAACCACAAGATAATTGTAAATGATTCAATGATGAGAGAAAAGTAAAACACACAGAGGCACATTCATTTCTACCTGGTAAGATTCCTTTGTGAAGATCGGGGCGTTGTCGTTCACATCCAGTACATGTATGGTGAGGGGAGCCTCCGTCTGGTGGACTGAATCGGAGGCTTGGACAGTCAGCGTATGCAGCTCACTGGCCTCGTGATCAAGGCTCCTGGTTAAGGATATGACTCCTGTGTAGCGGTCTATGGTAAAGCTACCATTGGTGTCACCCATTCCTGCAAAGCTATAGGTCAGCGACGGGCTGAGGTCCACGTCATTGGCCGTCACTTGCGTAACAGTGTATCCCACAGGTAAATCTGATTGGCCGATAAAGACGGAGAATATGATTATATGATAAATAACCCACCGAATCCAGTGTGCCCTAGAGATTCACCCTGTATATCTGTATATCACGAACACAAAGTGACCATTCTGACTCCACACAAATGACTGAAATGAGAGTGAGGCTGACAGATAAGGATGGTCTTACTCTCTGCCACCGGCACTGGCTCCATGGGAGGGATCGCAGGACTGTTGTCGTTGATGTCCACAACCTGCACGCGGACCGTACTGGTTCCAGTGAGAGGAGGACTACCCCTGTCCTTAGCTTGAAGGACCAGTCTGAAGCCAGCCGAAAATGAAACACTGGTCAGTGAGTAATCTCAATCCTAACGGCACTCGTACAGACTAAACTCTTCTGAATTACTCTGATCTGATAAATCACACAGCACACAGTCAAGCTGAATAATGGTCGGTACATTTCCATATATTTTCAGGAGGGGGGAATAAGTGGTGGAACTGGTGTAAGGCATACTTGTAAGACGGGATAATTTCTCGGTCCAGGACTGCATTGGTGGCCAAGATTCCCCTTACGGAGTCGATGATGAACGCATTATTGTGATTTCCAGACACAATGGAGTATTCAATCTGACCATTTACACCACTGTCAGAATCAGTGGCAAAGACCTGAAACCAACAGGAGAACAGTTGTTAAACCATCTGGATTTGGCCTGAGGACTGAACTGGGTCACTCCAGCCAGAATATAATGGACAGAGTGATATTCACTCGATATCACATTCAGAGTGATGCTGAGTCTCCTTTTGCCTTTGGCGAAAATGGCACATTTGGAACATTGAACTGAACAGAGGGAAAAATGTTGAGCTGTTGAAATGTTTAAATCCAGCCCTCTGCTTTTTACAGTGGTGTTATGTGCCTTTGTTGGGTACTCCCAGGTCCCATCTTTTACCTGCATGATGTAGGTGTTGTGTAACTGCCCCTCCCACACGGCTGTCCTGTAATAGCTCTGTTTGAAGACCGGCGTGTTGTCGTTTACGTCCTGGAGCGTGACGGCCAGTCTGGCATGTGCTGTCTGCTGACCGTTCTCTGCCAGCACTACCAAGTGAACTTTCCTCTGAGCCTCAAAGTCCAGAAGACTCTGATCCCTCACAGTGATGTCACCTGCCCCAGTCGAAGTTGGAGAGATGCTTTCGTCAATACACAATCATTTCTCACAGAAATACATTCAACAGCAAGTTTCAACAAACAGTCTTAAAGTTAACAGGCAGCCATCAGTGATAGCAAATGACCTGTCGAAGCAACAGTGTCTCAAGTTAACCATATTTAAGCACATATTTATATATACATATATATATGGTTAAATATGTGGTTACATATATATATATATGTGTGTGTGTGTTTGTTTGTGTGTATATACACACACATATATCTATCCATCTGTCTATCTATCTATCTTTACACGCATAATACACACACATGTATCTCTCTCTCTCTCTCTCTCTCTCTCTCTCTATATATATATATATATATATATATATATATATATATATATAAATACATATACATACACACACACACACATATGGTTAAATATGTGGTTATATGTGTGTGTGTATAAACACATACACACACATATATATGGTTAAATATGTGATTATATGTGTGTGTGTATAAACACATACACACACATATATGGCTCACATTGGATTGTTCTTTGTTCAGTTAAACAGTGGGGTTTCAAAACGTTGTGTTTATGTTGAATCTCGGGAAAGAAACAGGGAGTAAAACTGATTTCTTACGATACTCTTCAGAGAAATAAGCCTAAAATGAAGCCTGTCAAGAAGATGACGGCTCTCTCGGGATGGGGTGGTGTTTGACTGTTTTTGACAATGTCTTTCTTTCTATTATCCTGGAGGGGCATACAGTCCAAAGGGGACAGAGGAAGGTCTCACCAGCCTAATTGCAAGTGAAAGACTGAATTAGTTTTTGGAAATGTGGTGCAGGGGATGGGAAAGTCCTTTAATTTGTTTTGACACAACCCAGTACGGTGGATGGACATGTTGGGCTTTGCTTTTGGCAATGAAAAAACCACCCAGACTAGCATGTTTCAGGATTCTGGAGATGATTAGCTGAGGAATCCTAGCAGACCAGGGCAGTTAGCGCATGGCTCAAAGAAAAAGTGTGAGATTATTTAGTGAGAAAACCTTAGCCAGTTCACGTCTCTGAGGTTCTCACCTGTTCGGGAGTTTATGCTGAAAGCACCGTTTTCGTTGCCGCTGAAAATGCTGTAGCTGATCGTCTCTCCGTCCGAGGTCTGGTCGTGTGCGACTACGTTTGCCACCCAAGAGCCTGATGGGAAAGGACACACACAAACATAACCAATCAAGGCTTGACAACAACAAGAACAAAACAAATCCAGGCATTTCTACCCCCAGAGTCGTGCTAACTGAAGTCATATACCCGTTTTGCTGTTCTCTGGGATGGACACTTCATACAGGTTCTCAGTGAACTGCAGTCCAAGTTCTTCTCCGTTCAGATGAATGAAGACCAGGCAGTTGGAGGTGAGGGCAGGCCTGCCCTGGTCGGCAGCCCAAACACGCAGCAGCTTCGTCCCAGAGACACCGTCGTCAAGTCGAGTCTTCAGACGCACATCCCCTGAGGATCCGTCGATCTCAAACAGCTCGTCCTCCTCCATCAACCCAAACGTGACCGTCCCATTTTCACCCTGGTCCGGATCCTCCGCCGTTACGGTGACCACAGTCCGTCTGGGCCGGGCCGTCGCCGCGGAAACGGACGCGCGTACCGGCTCCCCGGGGCAGGATGGCGGGTTGTCGTTGACGTCCTCCACCTGTACGGTCACCGCGACCACCGAGCTGCGTGGGCCCTGGCGGCAGCCGTCGGTGGCCACGGCGCGGAAGGTGTGCTGGGAGCGTGACTCGCGGTCGAGGGGCCTGGAGAGGCTGAGCACACCGGTGGAGCTGTTCACAGAGAAGATTCCGGAGGTTTCCTCAGACAGGGAATAAACGACCTCGCCGTTGGAGCCTTCGTCCGGATCCCGAGCAAACAGGCGCAGGATTTCGGAGCCCGCAGGAAGTCCTTCGCTGACCGAGACGCGATAACTTTTACGGGCAAACGAGGGGCTGTTGTCGTTGACGTCTGAGAGTGTGAGGTGGAGCAGTGTGGTGGAGCTGAGAGGAGGGGAGCCCTGGTCTGACGCCGTGATTTTGAGGGTGTAGTTGGATCTCTCCTCTCTGTCCAGACTCCTAGTAGCACTGATGGTCCCCGTCACAGCGTCGATGGCGAAATAACCATCAGCTCCTTCTCCTTTAACAGATCAGTGTGAAATATCAGTTAATGGTTTTTGGGGGAGTATTCAGAAGGGTTCTTCCAAATAATGCGAGTTTGTGTCATTTGGCCAGACAATGTTCAGGGTTTTTTTTACAGCGAAATTTGCTAATAAAAAATGAACCTATAGCACATATTAAGACATCATTTAGGTTGTCGATTAGTTCTGGTGGGTACATTACATTGATTGGAAAACTAAGAATCCCCCCACCCTGTATGGAGTAGATGACAGTTCCATTGGGGCCGTTGTCAGGGTCGGAGGCCTGGGCGGTGTGGATGAGCCCTGGGGGAAGATTCTCTGGGATCACGACATGGAAGGAGGGCTGGGAAAACTCTGGCGTGTTGTCGTTATCGTCCAGAACAGAGCACTGGACCGTCACCGTGCTGGAGAGAGATGGAAACCCACTGTCCTGGGCCTGAACTGTGAACGAATCAATCACAAATCAGCATTAGTCCACCCGCCACTGCTGGTTATGCTAACACACATACCCGTCAGAACTAGACTTAATCAAGTTAATCAAGTTTCTTCCAACTGAAACATCTAGTTCCATCGCGATTTCACTTAAGCTGGCGGAATAAGGATGGAACTGAAATGCCTTCGTAACATAATAACCACACTAATGATCCTGTCGACATGCTACACCAGCACTGAGAGACTATTACTTATTGTACTGTCACATAAACAGTTCATTCTTTTTTTGATGACACGTCATATATTATTGCTTCTGTATATTTGGTTGTTTACTTTGAAGTATACCAAGTGCTATGTACACATTCAGAGAATGAGAGTGAATTAGAATTTCAATGTTGCAAACAGCAAATAAAACTCATGAATCTTAAACAGTGAGGTCTTTTTTTTGCAGGAGGGGTGTAGAGGTGAGGTCATTGGTTGAATCAGGTTTTCCAGTGCTTACATCACATCTTGTCCTAATTGTCCTCAAAATCTAATTGGTCACTTTGTCCAAGTACTCGTATGGAAAATAAACGGCTGTACCAGTGTTAGCAGTGTGAGGTACACCATTGTTCTTCTTTCAGCTCAAAAATATACAAAAATTATTTAAAGGCATAACAGTTGGCATAGTGTACGTACTTAGTTATGACTCTAGAAACAAACATTTTAAATATTAATTAATGTGACCTCATTCTGCAGGGCAGTTGGCCTAATACTGGCATTTGTATTTCGCAAGAGCTGCTCTGTGATTTTGGCTGTGCTTTAAAATATCCATGATTTTCTGTTATTGTATTTGATAATTAGACATAATTGTTCATCATATTTCCTCACCACACAAACGATGTCATATCAACATCTGTAAGCACTTTAGATCCAAACATCTCTCTCTCTCTCTCTCTCTCTCTCTCTTTCTCCCAAAACATATTTTAATAAACTGTCCACACAGAAAAATCAGCAAACGCATTATGTTCAATCAGGGAAGTAATATTTCTGACTTTTCCTAAATGCTCACTTATATAAATGAAAGACAATCAAAATGTTTGAATTTTATACAGTATAGAGGTCTTTGATTATTTACAACTGCTCCTGCATGTGAAAGTTAGATGGAAAGAAAAAAAAAGAACTGACGTGTTTTCTGGAGTCTGATGGTGGGAAACAGATGTGCAGAGGAAATGCATGGGTGGAATTGGACAGTCTGGATGTTCTGGGCAGCAGTGATTAGGTAACACAGAACGGAGTCTACCCTTCAGGTAAACTACAGGTAACACAGAGCAGAGTCTACCCTTCAGGTAAACTACAGGTAACACAGAGCAGAGTCTACCCTTCAGGTAAACTACAGGTAACACAGAACAGAGTCTATCCTTCAGGTAAACTACAGGTAACACAGAGCGGAGTCTACCCTTCAGGTAAACTACAGGTGACACAGAGCGGAGTCTACTTTTCAGGTAAACTACAGGTGACACAGAGCGGAGTCTACTTTTCAGGTAAACTACAGGTAACACAGAGCGGAGTCTACCCTTCAGGTAAACTACAGGTAACACAGAGCAGAGTCTACTTTTCAGGTAAACTACAGGTAACACAGAGCGGAGTCTACCCTTCAGGTGAACTACAGGTGACACAGAGCAGCATCTACCCTTCAGGTAAAGTAGAGGTACAGACCATGCACAGGTAAACCAGACGTATGTGTGTGTGTGTGTGTGTGTGTGTGTGTATATATACACATATGTATACATACACATGAACATACACGCTAGTTTACCTGTTTATGCGTGTATATATCTATATCTACATCTATATACACACATACATACACACACACACACATTATATACATATTATATACACATAAACAGATAAACTAGAGGTGGAGACTGTGTGTGTAGGCAGAGGCAGAGGTGGAGGGGGGGGGGCAAAGCAGTGTTGGTGTTTTAGTGTAACTACTAAACTACTAATTAGTCCTAATGATTCAACATGGAGGCTGTGATGGAAGAAACTCCAGTGGTGTAACCAAAGGTCATAAAACAAAGGGTTTGAGTAAAGGGCTGCACAGGTGTGTGTATGTAGTCCAGGTGAGTTAAGGGGACTGTGGTGGGGGGGGTGCAGGACAAACCTCTGAGAGTGAAGAGTTAAGGGTTTGTGTAAAAGGCTGTACAGGTGTGTGTATGTAGTCCAGGTGAGTTAAGGGGACTGTGGTGGGGGGGGGGGGGGGGGCGGCACAGGACAAACCTCTGAGAATGAAGCTGCGGTGAAGCTCTCGGTCCAGCTGGGTGAAGGTGCTGATCTGGCCAGTGTGAGAGTCGATGGTGAAGAGGTCATACCCAGGGCCCGGTAACAGGGAGTAGGTTAGGGCAGCATTCTCCTCTGTGATACACACAGAAACACACATATAGAAACATACACACACACACACACACACAGACACAGGGAGATCAGGAATTGCCTCTAACTATATTTAGCTTTTCTTGGCAATCACATCACCATTAAAACATTGTTATAAAATGGTCTGACTTTTTTTACAGACTGAAGTTTTATAGAATGGTGTGATCTTGGGGCCAAAAGTGTGTTCAGTTAGACATCTTATGTAATTTCTTTGCTTTTTGTGCCAACAAATAAATGAAAAAGTCCTTTTCCAACATATTGACTTTACCCTCCATGAATGCAGGCTGTGTTAACAGTCCTGTCCAGCAGGGCTGTCTCACACTAAACCTTATCTGATCTTTACATCAGAACAGTGCTAAAGGAATCAATCAGCCCTGATACCATCTACAGCATTCCACACAGAAAGAAACAAAGGCAGCGAGCTATCACAAAAAGGCAAAGGAGAATTAGCGAAAAGTTATGTCAAAAAACTATTCATATAAAAGTCTATTCTAAACAAGAATTAATCTCAAGGTCTGGAGAATGGAACAGATGGACGCGTCTGTAATATATACTCATTTATATGATAAACATACAGGCGAACAGACATACATTCTATCCTGCTTAAACCCACTTACTGACCAGTCCCAGCCCCACACGGCCAAAACGTCCTAATTTATAAACTAACTCAATTTGACTGACTCACCAGAAACTATCTGCTCTGCTATGTTATGTGTCCCCTCAAACACGCGGCACCTGATTAGAGGTTTTGGGGGAACCGCAGTAAGCGCTAAATTGAAGCGCACGTCAGACACTACACTCCAATGAATCACTCCAATGAATCCTTTTTTTTTTTTTTTTTTTTTTCTGGAGTGGGGGGCTGGGGTGGTTGAGGGGAGGGGGGGGGGGTCAAAAAAGAAAATGTCTTTTATTAGCACAGATGGTTTGAGTTATGGAATCCTCACTCCGGCTTTCAAATATCCTGGAGGAGGCTTGACTGCTGTTCTTGGACAAATTCTCTTGGAGAAGAATGTCAGGAGTCACGGACGTCCACGTCCCCGATAGCCTGGCTGCGCTGTTTTCATAGAGCCCAGAGTAATTATCAATATTTGGACTGGAGACAAAACGCTCAGAGTAAGCAGCCCGGCGGTGTGGGGGCGATGGTGCTGAGGTGTTGATTTACCGCGCTGATTACCGTCAGCGGGCCCTAATCTGGTCGGATGTATGGCTAAGAGAGAGACGACTCTGAGCAAATAAATGTTACCGTGGAGATGGGGGGGGGGGGGCATGAGGGCTAAGAGCTACAGAACAAGATGGACAGAGACGTTCGCATAAACCAGTATAAACCAGTACCTCCTCTCTCCAGTATCGGAGGACTCAAAACCAGGAGGAAAAGGAGTCATGTGACCCAACTGTTAAAACAGCGTCAGTCATGTTGAAACATGAGGCCCAGTATCACATATGTACATATTTCTAACATATAACGCTTTGATTAAAAGGTTTTAGAAATCAGTCTTTTATATACAGAGCATGTATATACACACACACACACACACACACACACACATATATTGGTGTTTATGTATATGTGTGTGAATGTGTGTGTATATATACACAGTATATACATACACTCTGCCCCCATCAGAGTTTAACAAGCGCTCAGTACAAAACCAGACACTCGGAAGCTTTAAGTTTGACTGTAAGTTTTTGAGAGGAGAAGTTCGCAGTTGTGTCCCTTTTGAAGAATAGCATGTAAATGTCATTTGTACGTATCCAGTCAACATTCATTTTACAGCTGTTGTATGGTGGCACAAAGTAGCATCTTTTTAAAGTACTGTGTTATGTATGGAACACAAGGATTCAGTGGTGCACAGATACAGATAATCATTTCTGTGAGTAAATAAGAACACTGCCATCTAGTGGCTTGACATCATTATGACATTTAGGCTCTAATTCTTTCATGACACAAAGTTAGTTTGTCTTACATGTATGCTGCGTATGCACAACACAGGACGCATTTACCACTAAAGCAAACACTGCCATAGAATGCCCTAACACGGCCCTACTCTCTGTTCAGTATCATTGCATCATTAGTCTATCAAAATCCATTATACATTCTCTGTGCTGACCTCTAAAGGCCATGAATTCAAACCATGGGTTTTAAAATTGATTTGACTTTTCTATTGTTAAACACATAGACTTTTTCTTGTAGTTCTTTTTCTGTATTTGCAAAGTTTAACTCTTATTTCCAACCAGACTCAAGTTTTAACTTCCGCACGACCTGTCTGTCACTACAGTAGATCTCATGTGTTACGACAGTGGATCTCGTGTGTAACTATACTAGATCTAGATCCTGAGTTTAGCTACAGTCAGTCCCCTGTGCAGATGCAGTAGATCTTGAGCATAACTAGAGCAGATCTCATGTGTAACTATAGTAGATCCCATGTGTAAATGTAGAGGATCTTGAGTGTAACCACAGTAGATCCTTTGTGTTTAGTAGGTCCCGCATGTAACTACAGTAGAACCCATGTGTACCTGAATCCAAGTCCCCGGCTGTAAGTTTTATGACAGGTTCTCCAGGTTCCTTGTTCTCCCCGACACTAGCATTGTAGACGCTGAACTGGAACACGGGTGGCTGGTCGTTGACATCCATCACCACCACACTGAGGGTTTGGGTGGAGGATAGGGAAGGGTGACCATTATCTGAAGCCTCCACCACCAGAGTGTGGACGTTCTGGGACTCGTAGTCCAGAGAACCGGACAAGTACAGCAAACCTGAGAGAAGCAGCAGAGGCACTATCACCGGGTGAAGGACTGAGCGATTCCTTAAGACAAAACTCTGCAGTTTTACAGAGGACACACAATTTATATACTCCAAGTCAGACAAGAAAGGAAGAGGTGAATTAAAACACATCATAACTACAGTGAACTGTACTTGTCATGGTAATTTCATAATTCTTAAAGTAAACATTCACCAAGGTTTCATATTCCCTCACTGCATTCCTGTCTTATGTTTGCACAGTCAGATCTCACATCCTGAAACACAGTGTTTACACGTATAAAGATGCTAATTAGAATCTTCACACTAAGATGTTACAGCCATTGGACTGCATTAAACCAAGGACTACGAAGCTTTCTCTCAGAGCTAAAACTGACATGGTCATAAATGTACTAAAACGGCTGAATCCGTCCTTTACGTGTTTCCGACAGATCTGTTCAGGGTACCGACCTGTCCTCTCCTCTATGGTGAAGAGTCCGCTCTCGTTTCCCGAGAGCAGACGATACATTATCTCTCCGTTGCTCCCTTCATCTCCATCTTTTGCCATCACGTGATGTACCAAAGTTCCCGCCTCCGCGTCCTCTACCACGTGAGCCGTTTCCAAGGAGACGAAGGCGGGGATGTTGTCATTCACATCCAGAAGGAACACCTGGGCTGTGACAGAGGCGTGTTTCTGGTTGCTAGGCGACGGCGCCTGGTCAGTGGCAGTCACAGTGAAAGCGAAGCTCTGTGAGCGCTCGCGGTCCAGCGGAGCGGTAGTCACGACGACCCCAGTGTGGGGGTTGATGCGGAACGGCAGCTGGCCTGTGGGTGGGTCAGAGGTCAAAGAGTATCGTAGGGCGCTGTGGCGCAGGCTGGCGTCACCGTCTCGGGCATTGAAGGTATACACTGCTGTTCCCACGGCAACATCTTCAGAAAGGCCGAACATCAACACGCTCTGGTCCCCTGGAAACCAGGGCGCGTGGTCATTGACGTCCTCCACTGTCACGGCAACCAGGGCAGTAGCGTTAACGGTGGGCGTGGCTTCGGCACGCACCACCAGTGAGTAGCGCTGTGTGGCTTCGTAGTCCAGACGCTGAGCCACGTACAGGTCACCTGACACACCGTCTACACCAAAGTGTAAAGAGCCATCACCCTCTACGATGGAGTAACGCAACCGTCTGGAACCATCACCCCCTGGAACCTTGAGTGAACCAATAACAGTTCCCAACCTGGCATCCTCTCTCACCGTGAAGTGTCTGAGACCCAGAAATTCAGGGAGGCCAGTTTGTCTCTCCAGGTGTTGAAGCTGCGACAAAATGAACTTTTTTAAGTGAAACAATCTGACTGGAGACATAGACCAATCACAGCCTCCGCTACACTCCACATAAACAACCAGTCCAATCCAAGCCTGCAAGGCTCGCTCACCTGCACGTGGACAATGGCACTCTCCTCCAGCGGGATGTGGCCGTTGTCAGTGGCAACCACGGTCAGGGTGTAGTGCTTCTGAGGGTTTGATGAGAATCGTGCTGTTGTTCTGATGTCTCCGCTGCGTCTGTCGATCTCAAAGTGCCCAAAATCATCATCTGAAAAATGTCAAATGCAATTTGCATTTGATAGAAAAGAAAAACATTCAACCACCAGCCAGGTCCACATGGTTAATAATATGCGTGTTTACTCTCTCCTGATTGGCTCACCTGCACTGAGTGTGAATGTAACTGCTCCATTCTCCCCCGCATCCAGATCTTTGGCGAACATACTGGTTACCACAGAGCCGGTCGGGAGGCCTGGCCAAACCTGTCAATTAAAAAACATCCAGGAGTGAAAAGAAGCCTCTCTCCATATAAGGCAAAAAAAGAATTAATACATTTTCAAAAATTAATAAATCCACTTGGCATATTTGTTATGAAAAACATTTCATCTGCATTACATCTGTGAGTGTGTGTGTGTAGAACAGAAGTGTGTATTGTGGAGACACAATGTAACACAACTGCTCAAGCCTAAACAAAGGCATTTCAGCCACACACACGTCGCTATGGAAACACAACACAAACAAACCCTGTGGGGTGGTGAGCGCATCCAAAACATGTTGGACTGTGAAACACATGTTTGGTTTGTGCAAGTGCAGTTTTGAGTTTGAGTGTGTAGGTGTGAGTGCACCTGTACACTGAGTTCCTTGGTGGCAGGCAGGTGTGTGAAATGGGGGGTGTTGTCGTTGATGTCGGTGACCTGGATGTGCACGGTGGCCGTGGAGTTTAGGCGCGGTCGACCCTGATCCGTCACCATCACCCTCAGAGTATGGTGTGGACGATCTTCCCGATCTACAGCCACCCAGTTAATAATCTCACCTGTCACAGAGAGAGAGGGAGAGAGTTAATAATCTAACCCGTCACAGAGAGAGAGGGAGAGAGTTAATAATCTAACCCGTCACAGAGAGAGAGGGAGAGAGATTAGACAGTGATGAAGAAAACAGACACAGAAACAGAGAGATGGGGGAGAGGAAGGGGTGCAGACAAAGACAGGCAAGAGGTTCAGTTTTAAATTTATAATCTATGTAATCTATATAAACCATATAATCTACATCATCCATATAATCTGTTTTGAGTTTTATGACTGATACAGGGCAGACAGGTTTGCTGGGGGCTGCAGCTCACAGGAGACAGTCACACGTAACAAAACTGTAAAGGTTGGGTGATTTTTTTTCTCTCACACCTGTTTTGGCGTTGATGCGGAAGTGTCTGGTGTCCGAGAGTAAGATGTAGGACAGCTGCGCGTTTTGGCGGGAATCTTTATCCGTGGCTTTGACGGTGCCGACGAGTCCCTGGGGAGTCGGCCCCTCCGACATACTGAGGAAGTAAACATCCCGGCAGAACACCGGCGCGTTATCGTTCTCGTCTTGCACCATGACGACCACCGTCGCCGTGGCTACCAACGCGCTTTTGTCATCCCGTGCCGTCGCCAGAACCCGAAATCGATACGTGGGCACCATCTCGTAGTCCAGGTTCTCGGAGAGGAAGAGCCAGCCGCTCTCTGGGTGGATTAGGACGGGTGGAGGTGTGGACAGAGGCTCCAGAGAGTACGTGAGGACCGGTGGCGTTGAGTCGACAAGGTCTCCACGGTGTGGTCTGGCTCCGTGTGCTCGCACCTGTATCACGCGCGTGTCTCTCTGCGCGCTCTCTCCAATCTCCACCTGGTACAGCAGCGTCTCAAACGCCAGACTTCCCCACCCCCACCACCAGAGGGCTCCACTTGCACCGTTAACGTGAGGGTGGAGCTAAGCGGAGGGCTTCCTCCATCTGATGCTACAATCTCCAGCACGTGGCGTGGACGTGTGTCCTGGGACAGGCTCCCGTTCAGCGTGAGGGTACCCAGGTGTGGGTGAAGGGTGAAGATTTGGCTGTCAGGGTGCAGGGTGTAGCTGATGGTGCCGTTGGTGCTGTTGTCAGGGTCGTGGGCGTGCGCGATGAAGAGCAGCGTGCCAGGGGGCGTGTTCCGGGAGACGCTGATGTGGTCAGAGGACTGGGAGAAGGCGGGGGGGTTATCGTTGATGTCTGTGAGGCTGACGTTGACTCGTGTGGTGCTGTAGACGGGGACGGTGCCCGTTTGAGACTGAACCGTCAGCAGGACGTACGACTGGGACTCCCGGTCCAGATCTGCACTCACAGTAATCAGCCCTGACTGTGTGTCCACGGAGAACAGACCCTGAGGGTTACCAGAGCTGATTCTGTATGAAACAGACTCCACTGAATCTGCAATAAACAACAACAACAACAACATCAAAACAATATAGACAACAACAAAAACTGCAACAGTGACCAGGTCACTAATTAAAGGTTTAGTCATTATTTCTAGAACTATTCTGATATAGGTAATAACAGACAACGTGGTTTCATGGCATAAAGGGAAAAAACTGTGCTCTGTGTTGCTAAGCAATATGCACTGCACAGATCTGGGGTCAGCTGTGTTGTGTTGTCCTTGACACAGTGCAGAAGTGTTGTTATACAGCTGGTCCTCATTGGGAAAAGCTGCCTGTTAATGATTTAAGCTTTTCTGCAGGGGGATAATCATCTGATTCCACTGTTTGGCATCTCAGGGCTTCAGGGGGTAGGAGAATAACCTCTTAATTCCAGCCCATCAACCCCCCTAAAACACACACACACACACACACACACACACACACACACGCACACACACCCTCCTCTCTGTCCACCAGACCCTTCTACCACTCTGCCTGAAAACTAGGATAATCCACATGTTAATCAACAGCTAATCAACATGACAACCTCAAATGACCGTCTACCACTAAAGTGGGGCCAACTGTGTGAATGTGTGCGTGTGTGCGTGTGTGCGTGTTTGTGTGCATGTTTGTGTGCGTGTGTGTTTGTGTGTGTGTGTGTGCGTGCGTGTGTGTGTGTGTGTGTGTGCAAGGTAAAACTGTTTTTTATCCCCTCAGACAAACCACTTAACCAGGCAGTTATGCTTTCAGTAAGACAACGTTTTTGGGGGAAAATTACAGAACATTTGACTTCACTGCCAACATCTCCATTCAAAACATGTTGTTAATAACAACTGAAATCCGAAACACACGTTCTTTAAAGGAAAGAAAAAAGACAGAAAGAAAGAGAGAAAGACAGAAAGAAAGAGAGAAAGAAAGAAAGAAAGAAAGAAAGAGAGAAAGAAAGAAAGAAAGAAAGAAAGAAAGAAAGAAAGAAAGAAAAAGAACAGGGAAAAACAGAAAGGAAAAACGAGAGGAAAAGAAAGAAACAGAGAAAAACAAAGATGACTGAGTGCTTGTTTTTTGCTGAGTCACGGTGGGTCATACTCATGCCAGAGACGATCAGAGAGCTTTATCACCCAGCCGGAAAACCCCGGAATGTTCTCAGAGCAGATAATAAACCAATTAAAACAGAAAAGACATACACTCACCACCACCACAACCCAAATCATATCAAATATGACAGGATGTTCAGGGGACAGAAAGATCATTGAAAGACCGTTATTTACATTTCATGTGGAATGCAAACAAAACACCCAAATGGCAGCATTTTAAAAACATATTTTACTTTCCATGTGTCAGGATTTACAAAGTTAAAATTACTATTTAGAAAGTGACAATGAAGCCTACATAGGAAAGGGGAAGAAAAACAATATTACTTCACCCCACGAAAAGTCAGGTTTTAGATTTACATTTAGATAGGGTTTCTATTTTATACGTTTTCAGACCGTTACGTGTCTTCGTAACTGTCGTTACATGTTTTTGTAAAGTTACATGCAGGGCTAAGGTGAGGGCTAGGGTCATGGTCAGGGTCAAGATTTGAGGGTTAGGCTTAAACAACTGACAGATCCAATAGTGAGGAGGCTGCCCGGAGCTTCTCACCAGCAGAGGGAGCCCCAGAGCTGGTAAACTCCACAGTCCATAAAACTTCTAAGACAAGCACTAATTTTCCCTTTTCTTTGTCCTGTACCACTCGTGGACATGGTTTTGTATTTAAAACTACACTACTGCGAAAATAAAGTGAAACTTTTGGTGTAAGTGTGGACCATTTGTAAAAAAAACGGTCAGATCAGAGAATCTGAGTACAGCAGTCATTGCAATGCTGACATTTTTTTTTTTATTTTATGCAAAAGGTTACATACACGCAATGTGAATAAATGAATACATTTTCAAGACACCGGTTACTGTGGCATTTCACAGTGACGAATTTGAAGTGACTTAATTCTCTGAAGTATTTATCTGGTCATTAATGATTCTGTACTGATGGCATTATTGGCTTTGCACTTTGCATGCGTGTGTGTATGTGTGTGTGTGTGTGTGTGTGTGCGTGTGTGTGCGTGTATGTGTGAGTGTGTGTGTGTGCGTGTGCGTGTGCGTGTATGTGTGCGTGTGTGTGTGTGCGCGTGCCAGCATGGATGTGTGTGTGTGTGTGATGTGTATGAGACTCACTGGCAGGGTTGGCAGCCTGGACGATGCCCACAGAGGTGCCCGCTGGTGCGTCCTCGGGGACGGAGAAGCTGTAGTGGGCACGGTGGAAGACAGCAGGCGTCTGGGCACTGTGTAGAATGTTCACGGTCACATCCGCCGGACGGAGCACAGACCGACCTCCTCCATCCCGCGCCGACACGGACAGTTTCACGCTGCTGGATCCCAACTCCGTCAGGGAGGACGTCAGGTAGACAGTGCCTGAGGACAAAGACACAAACACACACTCATACATACATACACAGATATATACATAAATATATACACACGCATGCACACAGAAAAGACATGAACATACACACACACAAAGGAAATAAACACATAAACACACACAAACACATACAGGCACATTTACATAAATTTATGGAATAAATTAAATATTTCAATTTGAACACAATATCTAATACTCACATACATAACTAAAATATAATTATGAAGGTATAAATATATACTATAACAGTTTATATATGATTTAAACTATAATAAAACTGACACAGAGGTGAACAAGTTTAATCCAAATTTAATGACATAATTGCCTTTCCCAAGCAAAATGGAACTTATTCATATCAAGCAGGTAAAGTTAAATTAGTTACACTGACTGTCGATCAAGAAGTGACAATTAAAACGAGATTTGCATCTACACTAGGGTTGCCAGCCGTCCCATAAAATACGGAATCATCCAATTGGAAACTAAAAAACGTGTTCTGTATTGCACTGATACGGTATGCGTTTTGTTCCGTATTTTTGAGAATCAATTCAGTGCAAATCTATATGGGAGAGAAATATTGCAGGTAAGAGTAGACTATTAAGACAGGGCGATTTGTATGAGATCGAGGGAAATCCTACTGGTCTCCCTCAGCCCATCTGTAGTGTTATGTCTCATAACGAAACAGAAACCAAACAGAGAATGCTACGATATGCTTGACAGCGGCGCGAGATTTAATGTTCGTATACGCACAGCATAACCTCACAGAAAATGTAACGTCTGTTAAAAATGTCGTTTCTGGAGAAAGCATGGAGGTTTGTGTGTTTGTTTGTCTTAATACATGGGCCTATAGACACATGCCTGGTAAATGGTTGAAACCATTGCAGTTTCCTTGAAGTGATTATGTATGGTATGGATAGGTCTTCTCACAACGAAATATGTGGGCATTTTTATGTTCTATCTTTAGACAGAGTAAGTTAGCGCTACTGAAAGGTAATGCAGGTGTAAAACTCGTTATATTTGATATAGGTCCGCAGTAGTTGCTCCCTCCACCCCGCGTTTCTTTTCCATTTCAGGACGTTGCTAACCCTAATCTACACATGACTTGTAAAATCAAATCAACCCATCTGAAGATGCTGTTATTGAGGAGAATTCTTCTTTTAAGAACAGCCATCATCGCAGTTACACATTTTCTAATGCATTTCTGGCACTGTGGTACATTTAAGCCAATAAATCTTTACTCCTAGTTTAGCCAGTGAAACATTTTCACTGACAAGTCTGAAGTAACGGCCACGGGGCCGGACTAAAACGCTGGTTTTGGACAAAGACAGATGGCTCGGGGGGCTTGTTAATATTATCACCTAATTTCACCTTTAAAATCTCAGTGACTGAAGAGTACACTGCTTTAGCCGCCTGGCTGAAGTCTCTTCATTAACACGGTCAATGACATGGTCCAGATGGCTTATCTATAACGTTAGCCTAGCATTAGCAGAGCTGCCTTTGACGCTTGGCACCAGTCGCCATGACGACGCGTCCATACGGCTAACCTTCGCTCCTAACACACTCAGCATAAACACACTCACACTCTCGCTCTCTCTGAAAATGACTTTAGTCAGAACAGAGAAAAAACGGTGAATGTTTTTTTTTTTCAAATGGTTATGATAACAAATTGCGACATGAGCTTTAAGCCAGAGCACCTGATTACTTCTATTACCCCCAAATATTTAGCGAAATGAAACTGATTTTTAGCCCCTGACTCCGCCTCGGAGCTCCAGAGTAAATGAACAATAGCCTAAACCGGAGAAAGACAACTGTACGGACAACGTTTCTACAAAGTTGCTGGGACCTGAATGAGACGTATATGGAGACGTATACAGACAGAAAGCCCTCTGACAGGGCGGTTACACTCTCTGACATTTCCACAGAAATGTTTAGAAGTCTGGACTCTTTGGCTAGAGTATCCGTGAGGGATTTAAGGTCATCCTTCACTAATCTGTGCTGGCCATGCCTGGAGGTGACAATAGTGATTAAATTCGTGACTCTAATCTTCTGCTGGTTAAGAACCTGCTTATCGCAGTGGCTATCGCGTATTATGGGGTTTTTGTTTTTTGGGGGGGTTTTTTGTTTGTTTTTTTTTTAAAGAAATTTCCAGTCACCTGCATGTCGGACAAAGGAAGGATCTCATCAGTACCATACGTTCTACGATAGGCTATGTATGTCACGGATTTAATGAGATTGTGTTGATTTATTTTACAGTTGCAGTAAATAGTAATGACAGTTGTTTAGAATCCCTTTTACTACTTTTAAATTTTTACTCAGATTCTGAACTGCTTGTAAATGCACAAAATGAATAAAAGATGCAGTATTTTGTCTGTAGTAACGTAGTGGATTAAACCAGATTGCCTGTGCCAAACACACAACACCTTTATCTCAGTGTAACAGTGTAATCTGGTGTGTGATCAGGGGTCTTTCTGTGCTGTATAATCTGGCTGAACACAACACTGAACGCACAGGGTTCAGACAATGAGAGTGGAGTTACTCGACACACACTGAGCACACACAATGCTAACATTACAGAGGACCAACTGAGTGTGTCTTCTCTGCGTTTGCATGTTGTATTTGGATACAAGTTTCAGACAGACGATATTCTTTAAGGGACAATTAAGCCGTTAGTAGAACCTTTGGTAAATTTGTAATTTATATAAATTTATGGTCATCCATTTATATATTGGGGCAGTTAGAAAAACCCTAAAAAAATAGGAGGAAAAAGAGGAGGAATGAGAGAATTTGTTGCAAATTTACAGATGACATAAGAATCAATCAGTTTTAAACGACTGAAATCCTAATTGGCCGAGGACTTGCCGGAGTACCTGTTGATTGGTCCACAGAAAACAGTGAGGAGGAGTCTCCAGGGAGAATCTCGTATGTGATTCGTCCATAGCTCCCCGAGTCCCGGTCAGTGGCGATGACGTTGAGGATCTCGGTGCCCGACTGAGCGTGCTCACTGATGCTGCAGATGTATGTCTCTGGATTAAACTCAGGCACATTGTCGTTCATGTCCTCCACCTCGATATGGATGTAGGTTTGGGAACTCAGACCTCCCTGATGGAGAAAAAAAAGAAGACAATGGTCTTCGCTGCTTTTCAGAGTACAGCTGTGGATACCTCCTTCACCAGAGTGTCCTCAGACACGCAGATGTGTCTGGTTTTTTTTTTCTCTTTGGGGCTTGTCAGCAGGTGTGCTGTAATAATTAAATGTTACACATCTACTCTAAATGAAATGCAGCAGAAATGAGTTCAGCAACAGGCCTGTCATAAAATGTGAATAATTAAAAACAACAAAGAACCAAAGAAAAGCTGGAACCACAAGCGTCCACCCTCTGTCAGAACCATTTGAGATTCTCGCCGTCTGTGGCTGCAGGATAAGTCTTTGTGGACAGTGATTAATATGTTTATTTATCTAAATATTGCCCATAACTCAAAGAGACCTCTGACCTGATCCTCAGCTTTGACCGAGAGATCAAAGGTCACAAGCCCAGCCTCGCGGTCGATGTCCTGGGACACACAGATCTCCCCAGACACGGGGTCGACACGAAAGTGAGGGTGGTCGTCATCGCCACGGAAACTGTCTGCGAGAGAATAACTCACAGTGCCAAAGTCACCACTGTCTGCATCCACAGCAGACACCTGAGAGAGAGAGAGAGAGAGAGAGAGAGAGAGAGAGAGAGAGAGAGAGAGTGAGAGAGAGAGTGAGTGAGCGTGTGAGAGAGAGAGAGAGAGAGAGTGAGTGAGCGTGTGAGAGAGAGAGAGAGAGAGAGAGAGAGAGAGAGAGAGAGAGAGAGAGAGTGAGTGTGTGAGAGAGAGAGAGAGAGAGAGAGTGAGTGAGCGTGTGAGAGAGAGAGAGAGAGAGAGAGAGAGAGAGAGAGTGAGTGAGCGTGTGTGAGAGAGAGAGGGAGAGAGAGAGAGAGAGACAGAAAGAAATACCAAGTTACTCTACGTGTTTGACATTTGTGAGAGTGATAATGAAGTGTTTAATGTTTCACATTTGAAACTGTTACTATTCACCACAGCAGTATAAATGTTGACGGATCCTTTAGTTTAAATATCACATCAGCAGATGGATTCTCATCTGTATCTGCACAGACACCAGACATCAGAACATCTTAAACACATTTTATTGCTCTCTTTAATTTCTCTAAAGATTACATGGCCTCATTCAGAGAAGACATTTTGAAGACTTCTGGCAACTTTGAAAGACGCCTCCTTTGGTACTATTTGGTAAAAATACTTAGGGCCTCATTTTTCAATTTTGTGATCATTTTTGTTCATTGAAGCTTTGAGGTTTTGTGTCAGAAGACACCTGCCCACAGTGTCCAGTCAACACTGACAACCTCTGACCTCTGATCAGCCTAAACAAATCGGGTTTGCGCCCTGTGGCACCTGCGTGCGGTGCCGCTGTGTTGATCCGAGATTTCTATTCTATCCAATAACAGCGTTACTGACGGCGGCAAACATGGAAATGGGCAACGCCCAGCGGAATCGTCTCATTGGCTGGATTACTGTTCCGAGCCAAGGTCGCAGCGCTCCGTGGGGTTCGGCCGTCAGCAGATGCAGAGCCTGCGCTGTGAGAAGCGGTGCCACCCTGCAGCTCTGAGCAGGAATTAAACCTAATCTTGGGCTCGGAGAAAAAGGTGTTTAATGGGCTTTGGGCCTGCATCACAGCTTATGGCACAGATGAGTGAAGGACACATTAAAACAGCTGTCCTGCCACCGGCTCTGGCTCCGACGCTAAACCGACCAACCATCGACGGGAGAGTCAGTCGAGTCTTAATTAGAGAGCTGGTTCAGAGGGGTCATGTTATGTTTACTACCTTGCACACAGAGATAAAGGCCTCAGCCGTACCTGTATTCATTGAGCCGGTTCTCGTTTTCTGTGTCAGAGGTAAACCCGGTTCTGGAGTAGGACTGGGTTTAGATGCCTTAATCATTAAACCTTCAAAGCAGCAATGAATATTTGTGCTGAGGATTCAAACTACAAACCCTTCAGCTACTGGACTGCTTCTCACGCATGTGTTCAGTCAGGGTTAGTGTTGGGAACATTGATGTTAAGTTGTGAATTGATGTTAAGTAAGGCAGTATAACATGTTATGTGGGTGCCATTACCGTGCTGTATGTGTATGGGGAAAAATCCTTTTTTTCCTTTGCTATATTAATGTCTCTGAAATTCATATGTGAATAATACATTTCTGCTGCCAACACATTTTAAGCACTAAGACCATGTGTCAGAGAGAAAGAAATTCTCAGATATCTCAAAAAACATTTTTTAAACATCAGCAAATCAGCCAGTTAACATTACACATCCTAACAAAATCATCTCTTCCTCCTGCTGACTTTCTAACCAAACTGACTGATATTAAAGTTAACAACTGAACCAACACTGAGAAGGAATCGTGTCAGTTCAGTCTTAAACTTTGCACTTTGTCCCTCATTACAAAAACCCTTTGAAGATATTTGCCAAATCAAGTTATGCACAGAACACTGTCTCTCACACTCTCTCTCTCTCTCTCTCTCTCTGTCACACTCTCTCTCTCTCTCTCACACACACACACACACACACACACACTCCCCTGCATTCACCTTGAACATTGACCAGTCCTTTAGACTGCCCTAGTTCCTCTCTGAAAAATGAAGATTCCCACTTTAAACTGGTTTTCCAAAGTTGCTGGCGTTTTTTGTTCATACAAAAGATTGAAACACTTTCTCTTACAATTAAAACTCGACACATGAGTTTCTTTGCAGGGTACAGAGCCAGGTCCTTCCCTCCTCTTTCCACCACACCAGCAATGCTACTGTAGGTCTCACAAGCCTAAAAACAGCACAGCGGATCAGCACGCTTATATCCGTGATGAAGATTTAATAATCGTGTTCTCTAATCAAGATGCACAAACATGACTTGTATGAATGTACAAAGAGTTGAATAAATGTTCACATTCACAGATGTGATGTGGCGTGAGAGACCCTGTGATTCAGTGTAGTAAAGTGTGTGATGGCGTCAGATCAGGGGCTCCATGCTCTTTGATGTGGTGTTATTGGCTGTCGGACTGTGTCATGCCGTGTGGGTAATCTACCCATATCTCTCCCGAGTGTTTTACTGCCACCGCTCGGGCCACGCCTCAGCACCGCTTACGCCTGATGGCTCTGCTAACCTCACTAACTTAAAAGTCATGGAGCTGCGCAGTTTATGGTGATGATCAACGTCCAAGTAGGGAATTTCCATACACACTCACACACACACACACACACACACACACACACACACACACAGACCCCAAACACATACACACACACACACACACACACTCACACACACACAGACCCCAAACACTTACACAGACACAAACACACACAACCCCAAAACGCGCACGCGCACACACACACACACACACACACACACACACAGAGACCCCAAACACTTACACACACACACACACACACACACACAGAGAGACCCCAAACACTTACGCAGACACAAACACACACAACCCCCAAACGCCCACACACACACACACACACACACACACACACACACACACACAAACATTCTGCTCTTTCCCACAGAGACTTCGCTCCATAGTTGGTCACACTTTCACTTCAGTGAAAAGACCTTTAGTCTTGATTTGTCTCTCATGGACTGACACATTAAGTAGAGTGAGGGAGAGATCATTGATGGTTATTGTTAGTTTAGAGCAAATGATATTAATGCTTCATTTGTGATTGTAACAGCCATGCCAGAGTTAGCCAACACTGTCATTAACCACACATCACATATATCCAACTGACCCTAACCCTAACCCCTGACCCTGACCCTAACCATAGCCCCTGACCCTAACTCTAATCATAACCCGAACTATCACTCCCCATTCACTCAGAACTCTGCGACACCAGTCGACACGACGCTGAGTTAACGCAGCGTAAGACAGCACGAAGACTACAGACAGAACCGATAAAGAACTGTAAAAAGAACCACGCTGTGTTTGGAAGTCCCTGCTGCACAACGTTTTTCCAAATTCATTATGAGAATAATCGTTTTCTCCCACTGTTATTGTTAACGGCCATTCATACGTGGAGCTTGACCATAAACCATCATGACAGCTCAGTCTGTTTATTGTCAGGTCCAGCAGAGAGAGAGAGAGAGAGAGAGAGAGAGAGAGAGAGAGAGAGAGAGAGAGAGAGAGAGAGAGATTCTTCCTAACGACATATTAACCCATGATACCATGATCCCAAGGCCATGCCATGAGTGGAATGCAGTCTGTCTCTGCCTTTGACTGGAACACAGTCAGTGTGCTCGGTCAGACACAGTCCTACAGAGCAGTGGAATACCCATAACTCACTTTAGTGCCCTAATCATCTCAAACTCCTCTCACTACTGTGGTGGTAAAAAGTCACGTGATCTAAAAACATAATCAAAGAGTATACGTATGGGCATGTTATATAAAAGTATACTGTATCATTTTTATAGTGGGGGAGGGCATGCATTGGGTGACAGAGTGGTAGTATTTTTGATTTCTTTTGCAGAAGAGAATAAAACCAGTGGATATATAAAACCAGTGGATATTACCACTGTGACTAACAGTTCCATTGTCATTGCTGCTGGCTGTGCCAGGACAGCCAGGTGGTGCCAGCCTTCTGATTGGCCAATAAACTCACAGTCACGAGCAATGAGCTGTGTCTTCTGTGGTTTCTCTCTCTCTCTCTCACACACACACACACACACACACACACACACACACGCACGCACACACACACACACACACACACACAAACACACGCACACACACACACACAAACACACGCACACACACACACACGCACACCACACACACAAACACACACACACACACACAAACACGCACACACACGCACACACACACACACACACACACCACACACACATACACACGCACACACACACACACACACGCGCATACACGCATACACGCACACACACACACACGCACACACACACAAACACAAACACACACACACACAAACACTGGTAGCTTTGTACCAGATGTGAAAACCTTGCTCTGTTTCCATTCAGAGGCCTGCGATGAGCACAAGATTTTCCCTCACTGTTTGTGTGTGTGTGTGTGTGTGCTGGTGTGTGTTTGCGGGGGTGTGTGTGTGCGCGGGTGTGTGTGTGTGTGTGTGTGCATGTGCGTGCGTGTGTGCGGGTGTGTGTGTATGCCCATGTAAGATACTGCCTGTAAACTGAATGTATATCCCAAGCCTTTCAGCAAATTTACCTTTGTATGTGTCTGTGAGGAAAGTTCATACTCTTTTATCAGCAATGGGAAAAAAATGTAAATCATTGTGTTTGACTTCAGCAGCAAAACAATATTCTCATGATATGGGATACGGATATGGGATATTCTGTAGGTCATCATAGATTCTAATCATAAAAGCTGCTATCACAGAATCTGACATTCAATGCAAGATTACCTGTAGGAAGCAGGTCCCGACAGCACTGTGCTCCTGGATGGAGACGTTGTATAGCTGTTTTGTGAAAGCTGGCCTGTTGTCGTTGATGTCTTCAATCTGAATGGTGACCGTCGCCGTGGAGGAGAGAGGTGGAGATCCTCCATCAATTGCCACCACCAACGCCCAGACCTCCGCCTCTCTCTCATGGTCTAGACTTGTTGCTGTGGTGATGAAGCCCGTTTCAGGGTCCATCACGACCAGGTGGTTCTGGTCTGAAGGCAAAATGGAGTAGCGGAGGTGGGAGTTCACACCTTCATCCCTGTCTCTGGCCCTCACCTGAAGAACAGCACTTCCCTGCGGCACGTCCTCGCGAACTCTGGCCACGTAGCTGTCCTGCTCGAAAACCGGCGCGTTGTCGTTCAAATCCGTTATTTTGACCAGTAACAAGGTTTCGCTCCTGAGTGGAGGGGAACCCAAGTCAGACGCAACAACTGTCAGCTGGTACAGTTCTTTCTCCTCTCTGTCCAAAGGCCCGTCCACACACAGAGCAAACAGGAAGTCATCCGTGGGCGTGAGGGCAAACTTCCCCTCCCCACCTTGGAGGGACACATTGACCTTGTTGACCTCCCCCAAATCAGGGTCAGTAACCGAGACCCGGGCCACGTACTCACCCACCTCGGCCCCTTCTGACACCTGTGCTGCCCCAGACGGGTCCGGAGGGTTCAGGAACAGAACGCTAATGGCCGGGCTGTTGTCGTTGACGTCTAGAACTCGGACCCCCACAAAGGTGCTGCTGGATTCAGGCTGGATGCCGTTGTCCCAGGCCGTCACAATCAACTCAAAGAACGACTGACTCTCAAAGTCCAGGGGTTTGTTGACACGGATCACTCCAGTGGTCTTGTCAATGGTGAAGAACTCGTTCGGGTCGCTCTGACGGCGGTTTATTTCGTAGGTGACCAGGGCGTTGAAGCCAAGGTCAAGGTCGGTAGCGTAAACCTGACAGACTGAAGTCAGCGCTGGGGCGTTTTCCCACACCACCGCACGATATTCCGTCTCGTTAAACACCGGCGGGTTGTCATTTTCATCCAACACACTGACGAGCACCTGCAAAAGACCCTTTTTAGGGGGCACGCCACCATCAAACGCTTCGATGGTTATGTTGTAGGAATCCTCAGCTTCTCTGTCCAGTCTCTCCAGCAGGACCAGGTCTAGGGTGAACTCACCACCTCTGCCACTGTGCACCTCCACTTTAAAGAGTTCCCCCATGGCCTGGTCTGTGATCCTATAACCCTGAATGCCATTCTCTCCCTCATCCCGGTCCTGCGCACCCTCCAGTTCAAACCGTGTCCCCGGCGGGCTGAGTTCAGACACGTTCAGCTGTACCGTTTCCCTGGGGAACACAGGAGAATGATCGTTCACATCCTTCACAACTATCCTGATCTTAATGACCTCCCCCGTAAGCGTGGCCGCAGCAAACTCGTATTTGTCCCGACTCTCTCTGTCCAAAACGACAGCGGTAGAGATGATTCCTGTGCCTCCGTCTATTTCTAAATCTCTGAAAACGTCCGAATCTCGGCTCTCGGAAATAAAGAAACCAGTGGTGTGAATTTGCTCCGGTAGCGCGGCTTTAATGTCTCCAATGATTGTCCGCGCGGGCAGCCCCTCTTCGATAGAAAGACTGAGGTTGTACACCTGTGCAGACAACGATCGGAACAGCAGCGAAACGGTCAAAAGACCGAATAAAGTTCTCGCGTAAAATCCCATTCTTAAGGGTGCGCTTTGATGATAACTGATTTAGGTATAATTACATTTTTCACTTAGTACTGCAAATTTCCATTCGCTCTCACTCGAAAGTTATCTTATGCTGTCTATGTAGACTAGTGAACGCAGAAACATTGACAAAGTTCACTCTCCAACGAGTCAAACATAGCTCCAAAAATCCCTGAAAACGAAAGGCATTTGAAGTACACTTCTCCACATTCTTCCACCTGATTTCCAGTAATTTTAATCCACAACCAAAGTGAATATCTTTGTTTCCTTGTGCTGGTCGCGTGTTGAATGACCACGCGAGAATCCAAGTTGACGCGCAGAGGACTCAATCCAGAAGCTAAGCGCAGTGCGCCTTCTGTTCCTCTGACCTGCGCGTGTGTGTATGTGTGTGCGTGTGCGTGTGCGTGTGTGAGGGGCATACGTGTATAGCTCGGTTCCCGTTCAGTCACGTGACAGAGGGACAATCATCTTAAACAGGTGTATGTCCGTTCTCTGAGAACGTATGTGCACCTGTTTACTTATATATGGCTATCTGTCATCAGTCACAGATATTTCTAACGTTCGTTTATTTTATTTTTTCGGTCTTTTGTTTTTAAATATTTGTCCATAAGACTTTCGACGGCACTTATGGGCGTTATAAGTCTATCAATAGTTAATTTTACAATCTCCATAACCACTGAGAGATGTTATATTTTGATTAAGGATCTTGGTTTTTAACAAAAAGTTCGGGGGAAATATACAACCTAAAAACTACTTCTTCATCACACTTTTAACATGTAGTTGATATTTTATAGAAACGAATAATATGCATTACAAAATCTGAATATTTGACCATTGTAAATATTTATACAATATTTCCCACAGAAATTTTCAACAGCGTAAACTCTCCGTAATGACTCTAAGTGGACAACTGTCGTTTTGAGCTGTTGAATCTCTCCCCCTCTAGTGGTAGACAACATTATTACATCATTACTGCCACAGTGCATTATCTCGGTGGACTTGTATGTTTGAGCGAAAGAAGCCCTCTCCTACCTGTTTAAAAGTATATTCACATTGAGTTCAAAATACTTCTTTAAATGTTCTCTTTCTTAAAAGTGCAGGTAGAGATCTTGACCATGCTCTGGGCCGGTTAAACACACTGACTTTCTTTCATTAACCATATTGCAGCGGAATGACCACCAGTGACCACCAGCTAGACTGGAAAATAATCCGTTCTCCTCTCCTTTGCATCAGCTCCTCCTATGAATCATTCTACCTGCACAGGTGCATAACCTCCCCATTGGCTAAGTAAACCTATCGTCACATGGCAACAAGCGCGACCTGAGATCTCCTCAGCAGCAAACAGTTCTGCGTGAGTCTACTGTCGTCATCGGCTTGTTTCTTAGGCGCTCACATTACACATTCAACGAACAAAAAACCGGTCAGAAAACCTCGAGCGTCGAAGAAAGAGTCTGTAGCTCAGTGCTGCAGTCTGTGTGCGCGGGACTGTGAGTGTACGTCTGTGTGCGTCTGCGGTGAGGCTGGTAAAATGCCGGGTCATATCATGCTGTCCTATCAATGGGATGTACAGACTATAGTGAAAAAGGTGTATGATCGTCTGAGGGACCATGGGCTGCCCGTATGGATGGACATCGAGGGAGGAGTGGGCGGAAACATAAACGACGCGTGAGTGTCAGACCTGTCAACCCTCCCGTTTTTCCCCGGGTTTCTCCCGTATTATAGCCTTCTCCCGTATTATAGCTCCCGTTTTAATATTTTCCCTTGAACCTCCCGTATTTTTTAACCTTTCATAACCTTAGGTTCTGGGGCCTGGCGGTGGCGAAGCTAGAAATTTATTTTCGGACGGACAAAAGTGAGCTGGCGCGACTTTCACTCACGGTCCATCACTTGTCTACACATTACAACTATTTAATGCAAATGAATGCTTAAACTTCACATCAAATCTTTAAAGTCACATAAGAAAGGAAACTTTTCGCTGGAAGGCGAAAGGCATTTGTTTGCTGGAAAGAGGTGATTGATAATGATACTGGTTGATGGAAACAGGTTTAGTGACGTCAGCAAGGGGTTTGTTGCGGTTTTACCTCGTATTTCCGTTGAAGTTGCCCTACAAGTTTTAAACCTACAGATATTCACAACTCCTCCTGCGATGAGGAATGTGTACATTTTTAATCACAGCATAAATGTGCAGCTGATGGAAATGCGCACAGACATTTCCTTTTTTTCATGAATTTCATTTCAAATGTTCATTAATGCGCTTAAAATATGCGAATGTGTTGGGTAGGCCTTGCTGCTACCTCCTATTGAGGGTTTGCATAGCTGACCAGAATTGTTAACTGGAATTACAGATGTCAGTCAGACCCATCAAGCATTATACAATTAAAAAAATTTTTTTGCAATGCCAGTCCTGAAAGAGTATTTAGTATGGTGCTAAAGGTATGGTACAGAAAATAAAATGGCATTGGAGAACAGTACTGTTTGTTCCTTTCTGTCATGTAAAATCAGCTACACTGATTGGGCTCACCAATACAGTCCCTCACAGAAGTTGTTGAGGAATGCAAAGTCTGTGACTTATGCCTACAACAGGTCCCTTGTCACTCCTCACCAAGAGGTAAAAAGAGGTGATTAGCCCCTGGTAAAACGATACTGGTTGATGGAAACAGGTTTAGTAACGTCAGAAGTTGCCCTACAAGTCGTAAACCCACAGATATTCTCAACTCCTCCTGCAATGAGGAATGTGTACATCTTTAATCACAGCATCTCACCTTCAGCCAGGTATTCCGACGAAGTGGATGCATCAGGGCTGTATTAAAAAACACAGGGTCTTTAATGGGGACCGGTGTTCTGAGAGGACAAGGGCCGTCTAAAACGTATTAACTCATCTTATCCCTGACTTTAACCTTTAACCTGAACCGCACCATTCTGCCCTCAGAACTGTTTTCACCCCGCAGAACACGGCGGTGTTGTGTGTATAATCTTTAACTGCATTCTATAATTGGAAGCATATGACACAATTTAGGGGATAAAGTTATTTAGAGTTATAAAGTTATAAAGCGAATGATTTTTTTCATTGATGGACGTTTTAAATACTGGGTCAGGTGACTACTGTGTTGCCCTGGAAAGCGCTAAATTGTCTCATTATAAATAACCGATCACAGGTTTATGAAAGACTCATGACACAACGTTGGGAGCCAAAAATAACTTAAAAAAAAAAACAACAACATGGAACTGACCACAGTATTGCCTAAATGGGTTCAGCTGAGTGTGGAATTGAAGTGCCAACAGAGAGAGTTGTCTCCTGTATGTGGATGAGTGGCGTGTAGTTTGATAACCAGTAATATGTAAATTGCCTATTCATACCATCACTCCAGCTTGTACCCATGCGTTATTACCATGACAGCCTAATCCCAAAGCTTGTTTCACGCACAGCCGGCGAGAGAACAGTAGGATTGTTTTACCTCACACGAACACGGTGTGACTTTTCACACCCAAAATCTGAAAAAAGAAGCATGTGTGGTACTGCACATTACAGTTGACTGAGGGGTGTGTCACATATGCTGCAACTGTAAGGTCAGTGTGTGTGTGTGTGTGTGTGTGTGTGTGTGTGTGTGCGTGCAGCATGGCAGCAGGTGTGGAGGGAGCAGCAGTCGTGTGCCCGTTTCTTACCCCGGAGTACCAGGCCTCTCGGAACTGTAAGAAGGAGCTGAATTACGCGGATGTCAGGCAGGTGGTACTGGTGCCTGTGATGGTGAGCAAGAACTGGGAGGCCAGTGAATGGCTGGGACTGATTACCGCTGGTCTGCTCTGGGTGGACTTCAGGTGTGTTACAGTACAAATAGTAGTAGTAGTATAATGGAGTAGTAACACTGTTTTGAAGTACTATCTGATTGACGTCTGCTTGAATTATTGCAGGCACCGTGTAGTGTATCCAGTAAGAATGCCGAAACCTGCAGATGTCTTCAGAACCCTTTTTCTCTGTACATGCACTCTCTTATTTAATGCAATTAAATACAAGATGACAACCACACTGTGTTGAGTTTAAAGTGCATGCATACAGTCTCTCAGTCGCTGAAATTAAAGTCATGGTAAAGGAACTATGAGTAATTAAATGATGCAAATCTAAACGAAAAGAATGTCACACTGGTACAATGACGAAATTACCAGTTCTTCCTCACAAACTCATGAAAATCTGTTCTTAGAAATCTCCACCTCTTACTGGCTAAAGACACAATCTACTTAAGGGACTGAATCAACTCGAGAATAAGCATCCATTTCAATCTCCCCAGTCTGAAAATACAGGACCCTCCACCCAGCGGTGTGTGAATCATTTTGTTTTTCAGAAATGCAGAACAAAGTGACGACCTCTTTGAGAAGTGTGTGACATCTCTGGAACAGGAGATTGTGTTTAACGTGGGCCATCTCCTTCACATCGAAGATCAGCCAACGCGACCACACCTGCGCAGGAAACCTGGCCGAGAGTTCAGGCACGCTCTATCAGGCCTGTACCTCAAAGAGTCAGGTACCAATACGACCCCTGCAGAGAACTCCCAAAGTTACGAAAAACAAACCTGTTTTACAGACTGACTCAACTTTTTACACCGATCAACTCAGACCTTGTGAAAACAGTCTTCCTCTGCTTCTTACTTCCTCAGGGGAAAAAAATTATAGTATTTCTTTTAAGAAAAACACCAGGGTCTGTTTAGACCCAAACTCATTCTGCTCTGTCACTATGTCTTAGGGGAACAGAAATTTCACCCTGTCAGCGAGACCAGAAACACGGTGGAACTCAGCGACCATCCCGGAGACAACGGTTACTGGGAGGAACTGAAAGGGGACGGGTGCAAACACTACCGCAACACCGTTACCAACGGTTACCTGGGTAAACCGCACCCTTCACTCACATTTTCAGCCTCTCATTCTTTTCAGTCCATCATCTCTGTGAACATCTCTCACAGTTCAGGAGCGCTGTCCGTCATTTTAACTGAAAAAAAACAAAACAGCAGCGACTCAGACGTGACTGTGGTAGGGAAGAAACCGCCCACAACCGCTAATGTTCGCATTCTTTATTTTACAGCACAATAAGTCAGTGGTTTTAGACGTGGTACTGAATCTGAAAAGGTATTTTTACAAAATGGGGGGGGGGGGGAGAGGGGGTGATAATGAAGTAGCCTAACGGAGAGTGTTGTACAGGACAGAAGTCATTCTTTAAGTACGAAAAACACGAGCGTCTTTTAAAACGCTTTACCTCCCCTGAGACAGGTTCCCCACCATTTCTGCACCAATAGTCGACTGTAGCAAACTGATATACATGTATTTACAAACCTCACCCTCTTCCAAACTTGGCTAAACTTAAATCTGGTCTGTTTTAAGGATTTGACCCGAATGGTGGCTACGTTTATACGAAAGCGAATCACTACGGAGCGGAGGAGTGGCTTCTGAGAGCTGACGACAGTGACCAGAGTCACGAGAGAGCCGTGGTCCTTCAGAGCAAATACTGCAGAAAGTTCCTGGCCGTCAAGAGCGGACGCCTGGTGGGACTGCCCTCCTACACCGAGGACTGCAAATGGATCTTAGAATAGCCAGAGCTCAAATCACACTCAGAAACATCTGACAAGCTTTTTATTAAAAAAAAAGTCATTTTGTTAATGTGTGTGAGAATACTCTTGAAGCATTTGAGTAAAATTACAGATGTGTGTGAACGTAATTGTTGTTTCAGATGCGAACAAACTAAGAGGCTCAACAATTCAGATGAAATAATTAATAAAATAAAAAGTATTGTTTAGAAAACAGTTCAAAATCTCTTTCTCTTCAGGATCTCTGGTTTCCAGTTGAGAGGGTGGGTTTCCTCAGTCTGCAAGACATCAAAAACAATGTAAAATAATCAGACAAACAGATGTAACAGACACACAGATGTAACAGACACACAGATGTAACAGACACACAGCAAACTGTCTGCCACACTCATCAAACAGGAGCACAAAAAGTAAACAGCATCTACTAGCACAGTTAAACTGTAAACACCACCCACTAGCACAGTTAATAAACTGTAAACACCACCCACTAGCACAGTTAATAAACTGTAAACACCACCCACTAGCACAGTTAATAAACTGTAAACACCATCCACTAGCACAGTTAATAAACTGTAAACACCACCCACTAGCACAGTTAATAAACTGTAAACACCACCCACTAGCACAGTTAATAAACTGTAAACACCATCCACTAGCACAGTTAATAAACTGTAAACACCACCCACTAGCACAGTTAATAAACTGTAAACACCATCCACTAGCACAGTTAATAAACTGTAAACACCATCCACTAGCACAGTTAATAAACTGTAAACAACACCCACCAGCACAGTTAATAAACTGTAAACACCATCCACTAGCACAGTTAATAAACTGTAAACACCATCCACTAGCACAGTTAATAAACTGTAAACACCATCCACTAGCACAGTTAATAAACTGTAAACAACACCGACTAGCACAGTTAATAAACTGTAAACACCACCCACTAGCACAGTTAATAAACTGTAAACAACACCCACTAGCACAGTTAAGAGCAGCTGGGTTGAAGTGAACCAGATGATGTTTGCTTAACCATTATATTATTACAAACATACTCCCCAAAAACAACAACAACGACAACCTTCAAATTCAAATGAACTGCTGCACTCAGAGGTGTGTGTGTGTGTGTGTGTGTGACTGGTGTGTAGAGTCTTACCGCTGTGTCGTCTTCTTTGTAAACTTTAATGGTTTTGTCAGCCTCTGCTGTGATCAGCCGACTCTCAGAGTGATCGAAGACGCAGGCGAAGATCCCGGACTCGCTGTCCAGGGAGCCGGGCTGCACCGCCGCGTGGATCCGCTGGAAGTTATAGCCCGTTCTCCAGTCCCACATGTGGATGGTGCCGTTATCAGCTGCATGGGAGAGACAAGCCAACTGTCACATCTGAGAACTTAACTGGGAGCTATGCTGGATATTTAAGTCATAGTGGAGTTATACTGGGGCTTTAGCATTATACTGGGCTATACTGGAGAATAGGGTGGGCTGATGAATGGGCTGTAGCCCTCCATGTGGCTGAGTTTCTCACTGGTCTGGCTGTGAGTTTGTGTGAGGGACGATTAAACCATACTATTCAGACTGGTTATCAATCAATCAATCAATCAATCAATCAATATCAGCCAAACCCATATCAGGCACCATCACTCTGTATCACTCTACATCGCTAACGCCTGCAGCTCAGGGACAGGATTCGCTCCAACACCACTGTGTCCTGTCCTACTGTTTCTGTTCATGGATTATATTAGATTACAGCGCTGCCTGAGAGATGACAGTCTCTCACCTCCAGACACCAGGACACCGTCAGAGTTGACGGCCAGCGTATTAATGATGGCGTTATGCCCAGACAGATTCTGAATGAAGTTTCCGTCTGGAAATTTCCACTGTTTGATGTTGTCTGGGGAGCCGGAGGCAAAGGTGTATCTGCGGAAAAACGAATCAAACTCAGTGAGGATCGAAAACGAAATGACATGGCTGTGATCAACAAACCGGGATCCAAACTCCAAGCTCCCGTCACAGGAGAGAGGAAAG
Organism: Chanos chanos; assembly: GCF_902362185.1. Lineage (NCBI taxonomy): Eukaryota > Metazoa > Chordata > Actinopteri > Gonorynchiformes > Chanidae > Chanos > Chanos chanos. The sequence continues at coordinate 1,580,259 of NC_044505.1, forward strand.
TGCATTTCATTCACCTCTGCAACATTAGTTTTTATTCATTTAACAGTTAATAACAGTTAATTTTTCATTAATTCTTGTCAAGTAAGTCATTCATTTTGTTGTGACTGTGAGTAAAGTGGGCGTGTCTGACTGGAACTCACTGTCGGGGGTGGAGAACCAGAGCTCTGACAGACTTCTTGTGATTGGTCAGTGTGGCTCTCGTCTTCCCAGCAATCAAATCCCACAGCCGGATGGTGGTGTCATGACTCCCTGTCCAATCAGATGAAATAACGTTACATAACATACATAATGACACACAGGAAGTGACATCACAGGCAGTAGAGGAGACCCATGAGGGGGAGAGGACATGACGGTGGAGTGACATCCCCATGAAAGAAATGACATCAACAGGTGTCACGTGTAGTGTGAAATAAACATGAAATCACAGTTAAGATGTGACCTCATTCAGATAGTGACATCACCATAACGGATGTGTCACCAGATGAAGTTTACCACCCTGTTGGTCATCTAAGACAATTTTAAAACCATGAGCTGATCCGTGTGCCTGGCTGGAGAGGCGTGGAGAGGGTGAGAGAGGCGTGGAGAGGGTGAGAGAGTGAGAGGGGGAAAGAGAAGTAACGCACCTGTGATAATCTGAGGCTCTGCACTCTGACACTTCACTGTGGCCACTGTGTTAGTGTGTCCTGTCAGCGTGTGCACGTTGGCCTTGGTCCTGATGTCCCACACCTGACAAAGTCAGACACACACACACACAAAGTTAGAACTATTAGTCTGTGGATATCAGATTCTTTTTTAATTAATTACTCTTCACAATGAATGTCTTTATTAAAAAAAAAAAGTCAGGTGCTAAAAATCTATGATAGATATAAACACTCGAGGAGAACTGATATGAGAGGGACAGAGAGACACTGAGTGGGAGAGAGAGAGAGAGAGGCAGATAGACACTGAGTGGGAGAGAGAGAGAGAGAGAGAGAGAGACAGATAGACACTGAGTGAGAGAGAGAGAGAGAGAAAGAGACACTGACTCTTGCGGTGGAGTCCCGGCTGCAGGTCACCAGGACGTCTATGGTTGGATGGAGATCCAGGTCATACACTGCGCTCAGGTGGCCGTGGTAGTGCCTGATCACCTGAGATTAGCAGACAGACGTTAAACGCACAGAAACAAACTCGCCTACGCACAGTGAGCAACGCCTCGTCAGGAATCTGGGAGTGACTACAGAGGAAGCAGGAAGTGCTTCTGTTACACCAGCAAAACAAAACAAAGTATGTGTGCAGAAAGTCCCCGCCGAAAAGCACTACAAACATGAACCCCCCCTGACGCGCGTCTGTGGTAAAACCGTACCTTGTTATACTCGAGATCCCAGCATTTGACCTGTTTGTCCTCTCCACAGGAGAACAGGTAAGGACTCCGCCCACTGACGGCCACGCCCCTCACTGTACTGATGTGTCCAGTCAAAGACAGTTTCAGTCTGCCACTGGCTAGGTCCCAGATCTGAGCAAACACACACACACACACACACACACACACACACACACACACACATTAGACTGGGGTATAGTGTGCTCTTTAAACACAGATTCATGGACTACTGCCAGAAAGATCTCTGCGGTTGTTCTGCTGTCTGGGCTTTGAAAAAATAAGAACACTCTTATTAATAAAATGCCAATAATAAACAAGAGCTCTTGGATATGAAACGTCATCCCTGCTGACACAGACACACACACAGAACCAGCTCACCTTTATGGTTCTGTCCGCCGAGCCCGTCACAAACCACTGGTTCCCCGGTTCCACAGCAATGGACCGTACCCAGCCAAGATGACCACTGATCACCTGGAGGAGGAGGTACCAACAGACCACATATGTCAATGTTGATTGGCTATCACTAATAAATCACCTTTTTTAATTGGCTGACAATGAAATGATCAGTTGGTTGTTGGGTAAGATTAGATGACATCGACCATTATCAGCTGTGGGACACGATGTGTGATGGACACAAAAACATCAGGCTCAAAAAAACAACATCAGTACCACTCATGTGTCCCTGGGCCATCTCTTCAAATCAACACCGACCAGCTATTCTGGGTTTTCACCAGTGCTGAGATGAAGAGATGACATCCACTGTGGGAGAACTGTTCATGCATATGTATAATGTAATCTGTAATCTGTGGAGGTGTCTGATGATGTCATCTGTAACATGTCTGGTGATGTCATCTCTGACAGCCATAGGACTCACTCTGTAGAGTTTCCAGGGCGGGTGCCACTGTGGTTTGGGCATCGTGGGAGCCTTTCGCACGGCCAGCGCCGAGCTCTTTGTCCCGCCGCTCTCCAGCAGAGCCTTAAATAAAGAAGTAAAAAATTACACTACAGAGCAACCAGAGTAAAAGATTACACTACAGAGCGACCAGAGTAAAAGATTACACTACAGAGCAACCAGAGTAAAAAATTACACTAGAGAGGAACCAGAATAAAAGATTACACTACAGAGGAACCAGAGTAAAAAGATTACACTACAGAGCAACCAGAGTAAAAAGATTACACTACAGAGCAACCAGAGTAAACGATTACACTACAGAGCAACCAGAGTAAACGATTACACTACAGAGCAACCAGAGGAAAAGATTACACTACAGAGCAACCAGAGGATGTGACTGAATTCTTAACACACCAGGCTTCACCCCCATATGGAAAGCAGCAGCCCAGCTGAGCTCTGTGACATCACTGTGGGAAGGATTAAGAGTGTGATTGACAGCTTGGGGGAGTGGTTAACTTACCATAGAGTGTCCAGGTGGATGAGATCTCTCTGGCGCTCCTGCATGTCTGTGAATGTCGCTCACACTGGCCGCTGTGCGACTAGCATCTTGTCTGTGAAACGCCACATGACACACATGTTAACCCGCACGTTAACTGGCACAGGCTTTCTGAATTAATCAGTGTGACTTGTGCAATAATCTAACAGGACATATTAACTGACTTCATTATGTCTAACAAAAAAAAAAAAATTCAGATTTTGACATTAGTTGACAGTCACATGGTGCATGCCTCATGTGAACAGAATGAAAACGTTTTGACACTGAAATTCTATACTGAGGAGAGTGACTGGAACTGTGTGGGAGTGGTCGGGGCTGTATGGGCGTGGCCGGGGCTGTACGGGTGTGGTCGGGGCTGTATGGGCGTGGTCGGGGCTGTATGGGCGTGGTCGGGGCTGTGTGGGTGTGGTCGGGGCTGTGTGGGCGTGGTCGGGCTGTATTGGCGTGGTCGGGGCTGTGTGGGTGTGGTCGGGGCTGTGTGGGCGTGGTCGGGGCTGTGTGGGCGTGGTCGGGGCTGTGTGGGCGTGGTCCAGGCTGTGTGGGCGTGGTTAATTGGCGTGTGGGGGCGTGTACCTGGCCTGTGATGGGGGCAGGGCCAGAGCCAGAGAGTGAACGCCAGCCTCACTGGGCATCTTCTGTATCTGTGTGTCCGCCGTGAGAGCCACACCTACAAACACACACACACACACACACACACACACACACACACACGACTTGCTCATTACACTGCCAAACACGAGGTTCATTGAGAAAACATGGATGTGAAGCAGGTACCAGCCCAAAACCTCAGCTTCCCTTCCCACAAACCCACTCCCACAGAGCAGTACCTGGTCCGGACGGATATGGGTGGGTTCCCGTGACCAAGTAATCGGGTTCTGAACCTGTAGGGAGAAGAGTGGACTCCATCATAAAACATGTTTACCTTCACACTCTCAATAAGGTCACAGGATTCCGAACTTTTAACATTTCTAGTTGGATTACTCTGACTGGGCCGTGAAAGGCACTGCCTGCAATTTACAACAGATAACTGGTCTAAAAACGATTCATAAAAAATTTGTCTCAATCATCATGAATGGTCTCAGAGGGACAGAAAGCACAGTCAAGAAAAGTGCGTGTGTATGTTACAGTCGTGAGGGAAGAATGGTTTCATAAGTAGCGTTACACTGAATGTAAACAGTGCTGTGCCCATATGAGAGGGTGTTTCGCGATGTGACTGTTGAGCGACGCTCACCAGTGAGCGGATGGCCCTGCAGGCCGTACGGGTCTGTGGCGCGAGCGGGTCCTTTCTCTCGGCCTTCCTTTAACACAGGCATATGCAGGACCGGTCCGTACTCCGCGCGCAGCTTCGCAGCCATCTTAATCTTCTGGCTGACGTACAAAACAACAACGAAATATTTCACAAGGATCCATCTGTCACGGATTTACAGCACCAACTCACGAGCGCGGGCTAAAACCTTGCTTTCCCTCAAAGCCTCCCCCCATTTATAGCTCAACTTGGGGGTCTGATGTGCACAATTCTGAGCCGAAGTTTTCAAATACAAACTACATGTGAACAATTTTCCCGAAAATTAATTCACGGTATGTGCAGTTCCTGCTGCAATGTACAAGCCACTTCTACAGAAATCCAATACGCTTACGATTAGCATTAATATTTTCAGTTTTGTACAAGTGGAAAGCACGTAAAGCAATATTTAGTGGCAGCTATGGTAACATACCTTTCTTCATCCAATGCCAATGGTTTGGCGTGATCGGATACAAACATGTCATGTGTTCTTTTCAAAGACCTGAAGACAAGTGTATGGACCGAGTGTTTCTGAACATCCTGAGAGTGAAGAACGACAGAAAGTTACATAAACACCGAAAAATGAAAACTCTTAAGGCGCTAAGCAGGCTAGCACAAATCAAGCCCATCTTCCAGCAAAAATCCACCAATGCGTTGGAGTTTGCGCTGCGCCCCAAAGACTTTAAAGAATATAAAGAATATGTAAAGTTGGACACATACCTCCGTCATGTTGTAGCTGAAATGTATTGGCGTGAAAGGCAAACAAAAAACACAAACAACTTTACAGGATTCAATCCAGAAACACGCCGAACACGACGTACAGGAAGTGAAAGCCGATTGAGCGGTCATTTCCGTTATAGCGTACATTTTTGCGGCGCCATCTATTGCCCGGGAGAAACACTTGCATTTTGTGTTTGTCAAGTGAATCCATCGCTGTCTGTAACGAGATAAAATAAAAACGAGATTCTTCAAGTCGAGCATTGTTTTGTTTTGTTTTTTTCAGTCAGTGTGTATTGCAATAACAGGATAAAACAGATAGAAGCTTACAAAAATGCACAGGGATAACATTTCAGTGAGGAACTATAAATGTGCAGTCATAAATATATATACATATAGGGCCTATATATAAAGATATTTATCCATTAATCCATGTGACAACAAGCGTAGGTGGTTGACTGATGAGAGTTGCTGAAACCTGAGGTGGAGTGATTGGTAAACTAGGCTAGCTATAACTATGTTTCAGAACAACTTTAAAATATTGCGGCATTTCGAACTTTTGAAGGACAACCCTAACAAACTTAAATGCAAACTCTGTATGCAAGAATTCGCTTATTATTCAACAGCATCGAACATGACAAACCACTTGAAAAGGGTAAGTTGCATAGCTAGGCAGCCATACTGCATTCGTTTCAGACCTATTAGCTATTTGTTGTGCAGGAAAAATAGATTGAAGACAAACGTTTACTTTTTCATTTTAAAGGTTTCAAATCTTAAATTTCAAGTGTTTAATTTGTTTATTTATTCGTTTACACTTAAGATTTATTTATTATGTTTAAGGAGAAATACAGTAGCCTAATAAGACGAGAAGTTATTGGCCCTGTTTCGGAAAGCGGGTTTAGTGAAAACTCAGAGTAAGTAGTAAACCTCCTAATAGAAGAGCGCTATGACTTTATTTTGCCGGGAGAATGAAGCCATGGGGCGCTTCTATTAGGAGGTTTACTACTTACTCTGAGTTTTCACTAAACCCGCTTTCTGAAACGGGGACATTATTTCATAGCGGGCAATGTCGTGAATTTATTCGAAACTATTTCATTTGTTTATTCATTTACATGCTGTTTTTAATGTTTAAAGTAAAAAAAAGGGCTATAAGAGATTGATTTAAAGAGAAATACATGTGTGCTGGCTGTCTCATTATTCCGATAAATCCATATGGGATATGTCGGCAATTCAGTGGGCCGCAATTCAAATCCTGCATCATATGCAGCTGTCTTTTATCGTTTTTTTTAGTTCTCAAAAATATGTTCCCATAAATCTGTTGCACTTGATTATGTTAATGTGGTCGAAATCATCACTGAAACTCATGCCAGTGGATTTTCTATTCGTCAGATAGTCTATACGAAAAAAAAAGGAACGAATAGTCGAATCTTCTCATTGAACAGCCAAATTCAATATTTATGTCTGTCATGAGATCCACATAACAGAAACACTCACACGCACACAAACTCAACTTGTGGGCGTTTAGTTAATCAGCACACAAAACTGTACTGGTGTATATATATATGTGTGTGTGTGTGTGTGTGTGTGTGTGTGTGTATATATATATATATATATATATATGTATATGTATATATATTTATATTTATATTTATATATATACTGAATGAACTGCTGGTCTAAACTAATTAACAGTGCTGTCTCTAGTGATATACAGATACATCGTCCAACTCTTTCTCCTCATCTCCAAAACGAGAATGCACATGACAGTAAGGTAAATTTCACAGTAATTATGGATATTGTTTTTCACAGAGAGTCACTGAGGTAGCCCTGGCATGACAGAGAAATGGGTAAACAGGAAATAAGGACAACTGGTGGGCGGATGCTGGCCGCTGACCCGACCTCTAAAGCAGTTCAAAGTACTGACACACCAGAAGTGACTGGATGTTTACTGATTCTTACAGGGTTCAGTGAGGGATTATGAAACAGTTCCAGTGCAGAGAATGTTCCGGCGTCCGTCTCACAGAACTGTGAGCGTCTGTGTGTACTCACTCACTCAGAAAAAGTGGGGCAATATTGACAGATCGATCATGTTTTTCTGAAGCAGTTACACAGGAGTAAATACACCCACTTTCAGGAGCAAACACACACACACACGCACATACACACACATACACCAGTGCTTGTCAAGGCCTGAGTTTGGTGATGAAATGGTACAGAAGACCTCTCTCTCAAACACAGTGTGACATTAAGCCGTTTGGATGGTTGTCATCCTCTGTCACAGAGATCTTCAGCAGGGGGGTCCGCGACCCCTAGGGGGTCCCCAGAGTTACTGCAGGGGGTCCACCACATTATTTGATCCCAAATTTTTTTTTTCTTCCAAAAATTAAAATATGTCCAAAATTATACTTTAACATAAAAACAACCTATAATAAGAAAAAATAAATCTTTTTATCCTCCACTTATTTGGTTCACTTCTGTACAAGTAATGTAAGTTAAAATTGTGCATGCTTGATTTTCCTAAATAAAAGAAGAATTACAAAAAAAACATGTTCTATAAATGTATGTCAATAATTATTGTTTTAATGGCTTAGCATTGTGTACAACCATTACAAAGTACTTTTATACGTGGCGCTATAGGCCACTCTACTCATTATTGTCGGCCTGGTTTAATAAACAACACAGTTTTCTATGATATGTTAGGGGGGGGGTCTCTCTGCCATGTCTCTATCAGCCAAGGGGTCCTTGGCCTGAGAACCGGTGAAGACCTCTCTGCTATCATTGACCTGTTCTATCATTGACACAGAGCTCTCTGGGAATATTTAACCTTTTTTTTTCTTTTTTTTTTGGTCATCTTTCTTCCTCCCTCATGAAGATGCCCCAGTTCACATATGTCTGCACACGTGTAGTTCACAAATCATCTCACATACGTGTCCTGACACAGTTACCACCTCAGACAGCCAACACTGTCAGACACCCCCCCACACACACACACATTTCACCTCATAGGTATCATCAAAAACAAAACACAAACAAACAGACAAACAAACAAACAAGCAAAACCCTTCAAGGAGAATGAATTTCCCTTAACTTTGCATCTGCTCAACCTTGTGTTGCACAGAGTTAGAGCAAGAGAGAGAGAGAGAGAGAGAGAGAGAGAGAAAATGTGGGCTTTGCGCCAGTCAAACCTCAAAAGGGAACATGACCCCCAGGCTCAGAGTCAGTCACGATGACGTAACTTTGACCTTTCATCGGTAAATATTTAGTCTTTTTCTGTACTTTCTTTGAGGATGGCATGAGAATCTGTGCTGTTTTTAAAAACATACGTAAACTCTTTTTCTTGTGTCATTTTAACTATAAACATGACGTTATAGACTACTGGGTTGGCCATATTTTTTTATGGATCACACGAGACCACACGTTTTAGAAAAGGAACCTTTTATTGTCTGATCGATACACTTGCCAGTTTACTCAACTTTATACAAAAATATTGTGTCAAATATAATCATGAGTCTAAAGGAAAATTAAACGTCAAAAACAAAAAGACTAAAAACTATAAACGAAATTACGGAATCAATTTTTTTCTTCTTGAATTTTTGGAAACACCGCTGTGAGAATCCGTGTTGTGCTGTTGAGGTCCTGTGTCTGTAGGCTGGCTTTTTGTTTTAATGTGGAATGTCTCCCATGCCTCCAAACTGTTTGGCCCCTGCAAACTGGCCTTCTTGTCCTTTTCCGCCGATTCTGTTGATGGGAATAATTTTCATGGTGGTCTCCTTCAGGGAATACCAGCGGCTGTGCCACGTGGCCCAGATTATCCCGTTGTCGTATCCGTATTCACCCGCATCCTTCTGTGTGTATTTCCCACCTGTCGAAGACAAATCGAAAAACTCGTCAAATGCTGTTGTCTTTTCAACACAGTCCTGGCCTTAACACCTGTTCTACACTGTTCTGATTCATCTCTGTGTAATCAGACCAGACTCATCTGATCAGCGCATTAACAGGCAGTGAATGATTTAACTCAAGCCAGGCCACAGATAAAAACAGAACGCGCAGGAGAGGGAGGCTTTGATCAGCAGGTTGAGAAACAGTGTTATGATCATTGTTGTTTTCTTTAACAGTGATTTAACCACAGCACTGAGCAGACATGCTCTTTCTCACAGCCGCTGTGACTTGCTGTTTCTCACAGCCGCTGTGACTCACTGTTTCTCACAGTCGCTGTGATTGGCGGAAACGAGAAATGGCATGGTGCTAGAGTATAGGTGCCTCAGTGAAGAGCCCCAGGGGAAACAGAAAAACCCCCAAAAAGACCCTGAGACCATTTGGCACTGATCAAACACCTCCCTGTCTCTAGTCCCTGGCATGGCGTTTTAACCCAGCTCAGTCTGGCCAGAGTAACGCACTTGCCCATTAGCAATATTGGCACTTGGCACTCAAGTCATGTACCTGGGTAGTATTTTCCATTGAGGTGGGCAGCATGACATCTGTTCATCCACCAACCGGAGCCGTCTTGGAGGGCACAGTTACCCTGGAACTTGTCGTTGTCTTTGTCGGGCGTGCTGAACTGCATACCAGCGTGTGATGTATAGAACTTGTCGCTGGGGTCGTCGCCGAAGTCAAAGCCATCGAACGCGTCTCCAGCGTCTCCGCCAAAGTAATACCCGTAAGTCATACGGTACATGTCCGCCTCAGGACCCACTTTAAACATTGCGTAGTCGGCATACCTGGCACGGAACAGAGTAACGATGTCAGCGCATGTTTAATGGGGATCTGAGCCAGTGGCCCGAAGTCTGTGATTGGATGTTCAGTGCGGAGGCGACAGCATGATGTCTGTGATTGGATGTTCAGTCCTGAGCCAACTGCCTGAAGTCTGCTCAGGACTGAATATCCTGAACATCATACAATCTGGCCAATAAATACAAGAATCAGAGCAGAACAAAGTCCAAGACAGTAAAAAGAAAAAAAGAAAAGCATGTTATCTGAGGGGGACAGATTCACTGACAAGCTTACATGAAGAGACAGTGACAGACGGCTCTTCCAAAGTCTAACATTCATTACAGGAAATACAAACAGCTCTAGACAGCCACGAGCTTTTCTCTGATTCTCTCTAAACGTTGGTAAAGCCACTTGAGGAAAGCATTCTGAAAATTCAGGATCAGACGTCTGTTTACTGTCTTCATATCAGAGTGTCCAGCTGACACTGAAGCTGAGAGCAGAGGAGTGGAGAGGTGTTATGAAGCTGAGAGCAGAGGAGTAGAGAGGTGTTGTGAAGCTGAGAGCAGAGGAGTAGAGAGGTGTTGTGAAGCTGAGAGCAGAGGAGTAGAGAGGTGTTATGAAGCTGAGAGCAGAGGAGTAGAGAGGTGTTGTGAAGCTGAGAGCAGAGGAGTAGAGAGGTGTTATGAAGCTGAGAGCAGAGGAGTGGAGAGGTGTTATGAAGCTGAGAGCAGAGGAGTGGAGAGGTGTTATGAAGCTGAGAGCAGTAGAGAAGAGAGGTGTTATGAAGCTGATAGCGGAGGAGTGGAGAGGTGTTATGAAGCTGAGAGCAGTAGAGAAGAGAGGTGTTATGAAGCTGAGAGCAGAGGAGTGGAGAGGTGTTATGAAGCTGATAGCGGAGGAGTGGAGAGGTGTTATGAAGCTGAGAGCAGTAGAGAAGAGAGGTGTTATGAAGCTGAGAGCAGAGGAGTGGAGAGGTGTTATGAAGCTGATAGCGGAGGAGTGGAGAGGTGTTATGAAGCTGAGAGCAGTAGAGAAGAGAGGTGTTATGAAGCTGAGAGCAGAGGAGTGGAGAGGTGTTATGAAGCTGAGAGCAGAGGAGTAGAGAGGTGTTATGAAGCTGAGAGCAGTAGAGAAGAGAGGTGTTATGAAGCTGATAGCAGAGGAGTGGAGAGGTGTTATGAAGCTGAGAGCAGAGGAGTGGAGAGGTGTTATGAAGCTGAGAGCAGAGGAGTAGAGAGGTGTTATGAAGCTGATAGCGGAGGAGTGGAGAGGTGTTATGAAGCTGAGAGCAGAGGAGTAGAGAGATGTTATGAAGCTGAGAGCAGAGGAGTAGAGAGGTGTTATGAAGCTGAGAGCAGAGGAGTAGAGAGGTGTTATGAAGCTGAGAGCAGAGGAGTAGAGAGGTGTTATGAAGCTGAGAGCAGAGGAGTGGAGAGGTGTTATGAAGCTGATAGCGGAGGAGTAGAGAGGTGTTATGAAGCTGAGAGCAGTAGAGAAGAGAGGTGTTATGAAGCTGAGAGCAGAGGAGTGGAGAGGTGTTATGAAGCTGAGAGCAGAGGAGTGGAGAGGTGTTATGAAGCTGAGAGCGGAGGAGTGGAGAGGTGTTATGAAGTGGGTGGATTTACTTTGTGTTTCCCTCCCAGTCCTTCATCTCCAAGCGGAGCACATAGGGGAGGGAGGACTGAGTCGTCAGCAGGTGCATCTTCTCGTTACCCAGCCAAAACTCGGTGGTGTCGGTCGGGGACAGGTAGCCAAAACCGTTCTTATACGGGATCCAGTTCCTGTTAAAGTCCACGCTGCCATCACGTCTCTGGGTAACAGACAAATGTCAGATTTTAAATTTCAGGGTCACACTAAGACTGTGTGATGAATACACACTGGGACTGATCTCTTTACTCTGTTTCCCCTCTGTTCTCAGTTTGTGGCAGTAAAAGGCAGAGTCAGGGAAGGGAGAGAATATTTATGAGACACGAGTTCACAGTGAAATGTGCCACCTAGGCGACAGCGCTAAAGAGACCCTCCACAGCCAAACGGACAGACGTCGTGCCCTGTGTCTGTGAGGACAGAGTTATTCCCACACAGGCCTGACCATACGCCTGTCACAGCTAATTTTAACTTCTCAAGTTTCAGATTTAACAGAGAGATGAAGCTAAACTAAGCCCACATCATCAAGAACCAAGTTGAAAATGAGATAAATTTGATAATTAGTCATCCTAAACATATAAAACATTTTTAAATGTTTGCAGATGTGAGCTTAGTCACTCAAGCTGTTAGCGTCAGTCCTAGGACCGTTAATAAAACAATAAAAGCATTCTGGAGACAGATCTGTTATAATGTCCCTTATGAGGAAGTGTTTTACCGTATCCTGTTAAATATTTGTGTTAAGTGTGTTAAGTGTTTGAGATGACACCGACCCTCTGAAGCACAGTCCAGCCACGCCCGGTGCTGTCGATCTCACAGTAGACCAGGAAGGACTCCTCAGCTTTCTCGGGTTTCACGTAGTACAGGCCGCTGACCTTCCCGCCGCGGTTCGCCACATCCTGACAGTCTGGAGAACACACAGCAGGAATGTCTCACTTTTCAGCATTTCCCATTCTAACAGTGACGTTTCAACTAACGCGCGACAAAATACGGACAGCTGTTAAAAAAAATGCTTTCACATCACAATCTGATGAAGGATCAAATCTGGTCGTCTGACTTCAGAGAAACATACGGTCGGACCTCATGTTGCGAGATGTATTTTTTCATGTTGTCTTGTTTAAAACTTTGTGAATGAGGTTGTTCTGTCAGTTAAGTGGACAGAGCAGACAGTCAGTGTGTTATGAGAGTGGGCTAAATTGAAACAGCAGAGGGTTAATTAATGTGTTTTGGGCGTGAGGCTGGAATAAGCCAAAAGAGCAGATGAGTGTGGTACCTTTTCCTGTGACGGGCTGGATCCCCACAGTGTCTTTACATGGCTCCTTACACTTCTGTTCCAGCTGCAGAGACAGCTGCTTCAGGTCCAGCATTCTCTTCTCATTGGCTGACAGAGCCTCCTGCAGCGCACTGATTACAAAAACGTGTATGGTGTAAACAAAGCCAAACAATGTATCATCAAAAACCTGTGTGTTAGTGTGTGTGTCTGTTAGTGTGTGTATGTGTGTGTGTGTGTGTGTGTGTGTGAATGACTGTGTGTATTTATTTGCACATGCCACTCACTAGATTTGCCCCTCCTGAGCGATGATGGTTTTTTCGAATCGTAATATGTCATCCAACATGTTGGACGACTGTCTCGTGTGGCCGGCTGTGAAATAAAAGAAAAAGAAAAAGAAAGAAATGTATGCTTTATACGCTTCAAGACATCACAGGGGACATGACTGTCATCCTGTAATATCTTAGATACACCTATAAATAGAACATCTGTGTGTGTGTGTGTGTGAGTGTGTGTGTGTGTCCACATCAGTGTCCTGCGTTAGCCAAGCTCAGAGCATGGGTGCCAGCCCCAGGTGGCTGGTCTGTGTTGTGGACTCAGCCCTGGGCTCTGAGCTCCCTTCGCCCTGCCGTACCTGTAGAGGCTTTCTGAGCCTTGGTGGCTGAGTCTTTCAGGTAGACGATTTTATCACTGGCTCCCTTGGTCAGGTTTGTAATTTCGTCCAGGATGTCCTCCAGCTTGGTCAGTTCTTCATCCATCTCTGGTTTGTATTTTTGCAGGTAGTCTGCCACGCCGCAGGTGGTGGGGCAGTAAGTGCCCTGTGGAGGACAGAGGCTCCGTGTCAAACAGAGACTTTCCAGTTTCCAGTTCCATTAAAAACAGCTCGGCTTTCATTCGGCTCCATTTCTCGCGCATTGACGTTCAAGCAAGCGTTTCTTAAAGGTAGTTCCTAAATATGATTTTTAAATAAATAAACCAAATAAACAAAATCTTTTATGCCATAAAGGGTACTTACGAAAGCGTCGGTAATTTTACATGATTCGTAGAAGTCTCCTCTGATTTGCTGCGTGAAAAAGAGTAGCAGAAACGAGTCATTCTTTCCATTCTCAGACTCACACAGAGGCCAGCGGTGCTGCCCGTGAGCGCTAGGCTTTACTGTGGGGCTGTACTCACCGCTGAGGACAGAGAGCAGAACAGCAGAAGGCAAGCGGCAGAGTAGAGGAACGAACCCATTTTCATCTCCCAACAGCAGCAGACGAGTCGTCTGAAATCTGAGCAACCACTGAGCGGTCAGAGGATATTTATCCGATCAAGGTCCTTGTCCTGGATGGAGATAACGGATCACTGTGCAAACAAATGCCTACACACACACACACACACACACACACACACACACAGACCTCTTACTCAGGCCTCTGAGTCACCCACACACCTGCGAAACACCAGGACAAATTTGCACAATCATTGACTGGAAAAGCGATTTTATGTAAGAATGGTAGTGAGTAAAATACATGACAGATAATAAAACACACTGCTGGCCAATAAGGACAGATTATCAGAAACAAAAGTCATTTGTGACGACACAGATCACTGGAAACCGATCACTGATGGCAAAGCAAATGGCTAGTAAAGTAGATCGCCGAAGCAGAGATTGTTCGATTAATGTAAAGCAGTGTTAAACTGGGCCAGCTACACATATGGCTGCAAAAGAAGGCCTTTAACCTGCTCACAGTGTTTATTACAATCAAAAATGAACCTGAGGTCCATAATTGTTGACGTACACAATGAAAAATGATAATCATTGTAAATTAATGTATCACATGACTCATATGAATCTCTACTATGAAGCTGTCTTCCGGAGCGAAGTCTGTGGGTGCTTTGTATCGACAATCAGAGCGCGTGCATCTGCGCAGAATCACCAGACCCCATCAAACGTCGCTGCAACCCGTCCCGTTAATGATTATCAACTGTCCGAAATGAGGGAACGCTCGAGAACCATACCCAAAAACAAATGTACCCACACCCCCCCCCACACACACACACACACACAGAGTGACTCATTTGATGACAGAAAATCAGCAAAAGTACTCCAAACAGAGTCAGAATGGAGCAAATTTGTTTGGAGAGACAAAGTGTGTGAGTCATGAAGAAGTATTGCTTATTGATTCCCGTCAACGGCATCATTTCCATACTCATATTTTAAGACTGCTGACTCAACTGTCCACTCCCAAAACCCAACATGCATTGCTTGCGCTTTGCATTAGCAGTCTGAGGCTCAAATGATGATATCACACATTTCAGTCACTGGACGCCGTCAGATGTTTGAACAAAGCGGTTTAGATCTGGCAGATAATTGCCGTGGTTATAACTCGTCAAACAGTCTATTTTGAAAAGCTTCTAACACCTGTTGAGATACTTTGCAGAAGGAGCATGGAAGATGTTATACACAGACTACCCACCAGAGGGAGGCAGAGCACAAATAAACGTATAGTCCAGCAGAGTGTTGAGTGCACATACAATCTTGGCCAGTGGTAACAACATTTGGCACCAAAACCAGCATTACATATATTAAGCATGTTATACAACAATTTGAACAGCGGCAGGGTTTATTTTGACACGGTTTTAACCCCTCTTACAACTGGAAAAGCCCCTGGTTAGATGTACTTGTTAATGCTTATATTCAAGACTCATTACTACACTTATAACACAGGGTACTAGTAGGTCAGAGAACTGACCAAATCTGATGTAGGGTCTGCTGTTGTTAGTGGTTGGTCGTATCCTGGGATTTTCCCTGAACAACGCAGTCATCACGGCAAGGCTGCGAAAAAACGACATCTTCGCCGCGTACAGGTAAGTCACAGCTCCTACTAAGCTGGAGTGTCTCGCACGTTCCTGGTCGCTCGCTCAACCTCAACGCGCACAGAAACCTGACGTCATACATGACGTCTTCATGTTTATGTTTAAGAATATTTAAGAGTTTATTTGTCGGTTAACACAGGGTCAACGGTACAATGAAATGTGTGAGAAGAGAGAAACAGGTCAACTCAGCAATAAGAGCACAGGTATAAATGTCATACAATATCATATATAACGTTATATTCATGTTGTGTATTCGTATCCTGACAAAGACATTTAATTTTGCAGAGAATACGCACAGAACACGAATATACATGAATTATTTATACATGAATGGCTTGATTTTTTCCATGCGCTTGCTGACGTATTACGAGGGGGAAAGCAAGACAAGCCCGAACAATGAACGGTGACAGTCATTTAAACTTTAGCGATGACAAACACGCTTCACCTGTATGATAACGTTTTAAGTGATAATGAAAGAGCGACAACCTTGGAATGTTTTTAGCGGCCAGCACACTCTTTTCCTCTGCAGACAGAACCTCTGCTTCACTCCCAGCTATTTACCCATTGTCCACTGCCCCCCCCCCCTCCCCAAACACACACACACACACACACACACACACACACTAAAACTCTAAGTAACAAACCCTCTATGACATACCGAGACATACTCACACTGAGACGGTACGTACAAATCTTTAATGGCTGCAAATTATTGCATAACACAGAAAAAAATCGTTAAATACTAAAGAACAAAAATCAAACCTAAGCAATCTTATAACATGTCATGGCATGGAAAAAATGTTATTTTCATTACTTTTCTTCTTAGAGAGGGTTTGGGTGGATTTACTGCACTGATGCTTTGAGCGTGTGAGATACTTAGTCCCATTGCAGAAACACGGTTCCCTCAGCTATTCAGAGGTGAAGAAAGGAGCCTTTTAATGTGGATGTAAGATACTGGTGGATTCCTGAGTTTCTCTGAGAAACCATTGAGAAAGTTTCACAGCTCTGTGAGTTTGTGAATTTCAGCCAAACGCCTCTTGTCAATAAGCTTTGGGGAAACTGAATGGCTCAAAAATACAAACTTTGTCTAATTCTGTTGTACCAACATCACATGCCCAGTGGCCTTATTCTCCTACTCTGTTTACACCACTTTAATATGGAAATATGCAAATCACACAAACAAACCAGGTCAATTAGCTATAATTCAATACTTTTTAAACAAATAAAAAAAAAATAGAAATATAAACTTTTTTTTTTTTTAATTTCTCAGCCTGAAACATCACTTGATAGTGATGCATCCGCAACTGCTATTTTACAAAGCCCCTTCTCCTGAGCACAGACTGCGCAGACGTCTCCATTCACCTGCAACTGCGCAGACGCCCTGGAGACATCAGGGGTCGCAGAGACAGAGCATTTTGCAATTGCCTAACCTGTATATATGTCCCCGTATGTATGCGTGTGTGCGTGTGTGTGTACATGCGTGTGTTTGTGTTTTTTGTGTGTGCATGCATGTGTGTGTTTGTGTTTGTGTGTGTACATGCATGATTGTGTTTGTGTGTGTACATGCATGTGTGTGTTTGTGTTTGTGTGTGTACACGCATGTGTGTGTTTGTGTGTGTGTGTGTGTGTGTGTGTACATGCATGTGTGTGTTTGTGTGTACACATGCATGCATATGTGTGTGTTTGTGTGTGTACATGCATGCGTGTGTTTGTGTTTGTGTGTGTACATGCATGCATGTGTTTGTGTTTGTGTGTGTACATGCATGCATGTGTTTGTGTTTGTGTGTGTACATGCATGCGCGTGTCTGTGTTTGTGTTTGTGTGTGTACATGCATGCATGTGTTTGTGTTTGTGTGTGTTTGTGTTTGTGTGTGTACATGCATGCGCGTGTCTGTGTTTGTGTTTGTGTGTGTACATGCATGCATGTGTTTGTGTTTGTGTGTGTTTGTGTTTGTGTGTGTACATGCATGCATGTGTTTGTGTTTGTGTGTGTTTGTGTTTGTGTGTGTACATGCATGCATGTGTTTGTGTTTGTGTGTGTTTGTGTTTGTGTGTGTACATGCACACACTACATTACAGAGACATGCAGAAAAGAGACACAGTAGCGAGCACATTGGTAACTTAATCCCAGCAAAGAGTTTTATGACAGATATATGTGCATGTGCTTTCCTGAAAGACCCAATTTTCACACAAAATGAAAAGGTAAAATGGCCTGCGAATTTTCATATCAAATTACCAATACGTCAATGTCAGTATTAAAACAATCACCTCAGAGCACATCCAACATTCTTCTCACTACTTCTCCCAGGATTTTACTCTCAGGACTGTCTCTCTCTTCAATTCAGATGACCAAGGGAAAATTCTCCAAGGTTATCCAAGGTCATCACCGGATCTACCTCCCTCCCTGAATGTTTTCTACCACAGTTATCTTATTCTCTTCTGTTCTGACAACACCTCACTCTCCTGAGAAACTCATTTTAATCACAATCCTTAACATCACAGGATGTTTACTGGTATGTTTACATCTGTAAACAACTTTACTGTTTGATAAACATGAACATTGATGATGGGTAAATAATGTTACGCAACTTAATCCAAATAGTCTCACATTTTACGGATGTTCTATCTGATGCTGACGCTGTCAGAGTGAAGCCTTGTAACTTGCTGGAGTTTATTCTCCGACATGACACAGAAAGTGATTTTAGAGAAGGTCATGACACAGGAAATGATTTTGGAGAGGGTCATGACACAGAAAGTGATTTTGGAGAAGGTCATGACACAGGAAGTGATTTTGGAGAATGTCATGACACAGGAATTGATTTTAAAGAATGTCATGGCACAGAAAGTCATTTTAGAGAATGTCATGGTACAGAAAGTCGTTTTGGAGAAGGTCATGGGTGACTCTGGCCAGATGCCTTTGGAGCTCCTCATTGGTCACGACTGTGTCGGCCCTGACGACAGGGTCTTTGATCTAGCGTTGTCGACAGGGTAGGCCATGGCAGCTGTAACCCAAGCTTTATATAACTGTCCGTACACGGAGGGTAGAAAAATTAAGCCTTACCAGACAGGTCCTCCAATGAAATGGATCAGACTGTGTTCTTACAGTCCAGAGTTAGAGCTGTCAGGAACCTAGCATGAGCGGAGCCCTGTCTGAGGAGGGAGAGAACACCATCGACGACGGCTTCGTCGGTGAGCGCTGAAGAGGAAGAACGCTCGCCAAGTGGAGAAACACAATCCAGCGTCTCCTTTGAGTGGGTGGTGCAGACATGGTTTGTCTCAGGAGGAAGTTTTTGATTCGGGCCTGGGCTCCACAATCAGAGATCCAGGTTTACAACGCTGCTGCCAGGCCAAACTCCTCTCCACTCAGCCACAGAAAGCAAATCACCTTCAGCTTCCAATGATGCCATTCACAAGGTCACTGGAAAAGTTCTGGCAATTTCTTCAACATCTCAAAGCACCCAGGTTCCCCAGACTCAAGGCATGTTTGAGATTGAGTTTATATGGAGGAGCATGTTGATCAATGGGGCTCTGAGAAGATTCCAGAAGTCCCTGTTGAGTGGCAGGGTTCTGGATTTGGTAGAGTGCTGATCAGAACTTTGTCCCCGGTTCTTCCCGAGGCTGTGACCGGGATGGAGCAGAGTCAGAGTCGTTTCTCAGAGCGTGATGTTGAAAACAATGAGCACAGGAGGATTCAAGCTCCACATCCCTAAGTTCCAGGAGAAACATAAGAAAAAACCCCAAAAAACTGAACTTTTACTCAGGTGTTGTCTGTGTGTGTGTGTGTGTGTGTGTGTGTGTGTGTGTGTGTGTGTGTGTGTGTGTCTGTCTGTGTGTGATTATTTGAGTAATGATAATTTTCATTTACATATGAACAACATACCTTTGAAATCTACCTGATCATCTATACTGACTGGGTACGATAAAACCTCACACACACACACACATCACCACTACATACATATTAACAACAAAACTTCACACACACACATCACCACTACATACATATTAACAACAAAACCTCACACACACACATCACCACTACATACATATTAACAACAAAACCTCACACACACACATCACCACTACATACATATTAACAACAAAACCTCACACACACACATCACCACTACATATATATTAACAACAAAACCTCACACACACATATCACCACTACATACATATTAACAACAAAACCTCACACACACACATCACCACTACATATATATTAACAACAAAACCTCACACACACATATCACCACTACATACATATTAACAACAAAACCTCACACACACACATCACCACTACATACATGTTAACAACAAAACCTCACACACACATATCACCACTACATATATATTAACAACAAAACCTCACACACACATCACCGCTGGACATATATTATATTAACATTTAGAAGAGGAATCAGAGGTCAGAGGTCAGAGGTCAGAGATAGCTGTCAGTCCAGTGCACAGTTCCAGTCCTCAGTAGTTCTGTATTTACTGTGATATATGAGATATAATATGATAAAAATATCTCTGTTTTCACGAGGACAAACACTCAGAGAACACAGGACATAAAGTTTAGCCCACAGATGATTCCACTACTCTGCCGAAATAAAAAAAAAAAAAAATATATATATATATATATATATATATATTTTTTTTTTTTTTTCAGAAATGTAATAAACAGGTTTTTTTTGACATATGGGAGTTTTCCATTTTTAATTGGACTCAGCAGCATGACACAGCTGTGGGTCTGAGTGAAGAAACTGTTTCGTGAGTGAGGAGAGCAGACTTAATGAGGTCATCTGTGTTTGAAACTTAGTCTCTCATTCAGACAGTGCAGTCAGATGGCAACAAGAAATAGAGAAAGCAAGAAAGGAAGGAAGGAAGGAAGAAAGAAAGAAAGAAAGAAAGAAAGACAGAAAGAGAGAGAGAAGAGAGAAATATACTGTCTGACAGTGGTAGGCCTCACAGGAGGCCATTAAAGAGCCCTCTCTTGGAGAGGCCTCCTCTCTGTCAGTGGATTTACAGTTTTCACCTCAGTCTGTGGGGGTCACTGGATTAGTAGGTCAGGAGACGCTGTGCCCCCCCGCCACCCCCCCCCCCCCCTCAATATTTTACGCCCAGGTTTGCCTACTAAACACACACACACACACACACACACACACACACGCTATATGTACAGCCCACCAGGCCCTAAACACACCATAAATACTGTTGTCACGACACCCCTGCAAAAGGACACGCTTCCTCACAAACTGTTTACAGAAACATCGCATCATATTTCACTCCCACTGCCACTGAGCAGACAACACCGCACACATCAATACGCCACTTTTATTAACAGCTCCCAGTTCATTTACCACGACACCAGTATTCATCTCATCATCTCTTATCACCACGACAGCCTGAGAAACACAGCGAACTGTGTTTATTCGACACGGGAACGCAAACAAGTCTGACTGTGCTACAGTCCTATCCATAATTGGCTGTCTTAACGCCAATATTATGATGAATCTGACCACACTGTGACCCAAGTTTATGGCAGGAAAAAATCTTTAGCATCCTGGGTGGCTGACATAGGACTTCACTGACCTGAGATTCAACTCTCGTGTCTGTGAATCTAAACAGCAGTGAACTCTGCCTGAACTTCCTTCTTCCAGATGGAGAGAGTCAGTCCTTCCTCTCTCCCTCTCTCTCTCTCTCTCTCTCTCTCTCTCTCTCTCTCTCTTTCTCTCTTTCTCCCTCTCTCTTTCTCTCTCTCTCTCTTTCTCCCTCTCTCTCTCTCGCTCTCTCTCTCTTTCTCTCTTTCTCCCTCTCTCTTTCTCTCTCTCTCATTCCCAGATGCACTTTTTCTCAATCTCCAGATGCCCAGACCACTGATAAGAAACGTTAGTGACATGTAGTGTTTTGGTCAACGCCAGTGCTGTCTCAACGTTTGTGAGATGGTTTGAGATTCAATTGTTATTGTTTTGAAGGGGGTTACTTTCAACAGACCAGGTTCAACAGTGAACACATATGATTTGTCAGAGCCTCTGAACACCCCCCCATCCCATCCCAGTCATCCCAGGATGCTCAGCACCGTAACACAGACCCCACCCCCGAACACTGTCCTGGTTTTCCTGACACTGTCAGTGTTCAGTGCTAAAGATTTCACACTAAACCGGTACGTTAACGGCGGCTATTAAACTGAATTCACATTCTTAGAACCCTGTGTAAGACAGAGAATGTTTTACATTCTTGAATATTTACAGCACAAACATTGACATAATATGATTATCTAGCAAGAAACAACCAAACAAAACATGTACTGTATTTTCCTGCAAAGTTATTGCTACAACTAATTGTAAATTAGGACAGAGACTATGGCTTATGACCTGTAAGGATATACCCTTTGTATGAAATACACAGAATTTTTTCTGCATAAGCCACTACTGTGTAGTGCTCTAGTTTAAGTGCACTGACTCAGTCAGGAACTGAGAGAAAAAAGTGAAATGTGTTCTTCCGTTAACACAATACGGGTTCGGCCCAGTTTTAGAGGAATACTGGTGGCGGCGTTCTGGCGTTTTTTAAATCTGTGGCCCAGATAAAGAGGCCCGTTTCCCTGAGGTCAGAAAGGTCAGCGGCTCAACCTGTGCTGCAGGTTCACTCGGGGGTCAGAGTTTTGAAATCTGACCACCTTCAGTCCAGAGATCTTACAGACATGGAAAACACTGCCAGGACCAGCGTAGCCTCTTTAAAGTTTTACATCGCTGACCCCAGGATAAGCAAATCACTTTCATTCCCACAGGACAGAGAACACACCGACTGGTTTATTTAGCCCCCGTGGTCTTTCTCTGAAGTTAGACGTTCAGTTAGACGTTTCAAAGAGAGTTGTTACATCTCCCCTATATATCAGATTTCTGTTTTTTGACCAGGATGGTGTCATACATACATGGTGACATGGATGTTTTTTGACCAGGATGGTGTCATACATACATGGTGACATGGATGTATTTGCTTCAGGGACCAAAAGCGCACACTCTTGTGATGTTCTGTGTGTTCATATTCTGAAGATGAGAAGAGCATCTTTGTTTTTGTTTTTTTTTATCTTTAATTTTAAAAAAAATCTTCTGTTGGGAAATCTGGGCAAACGAGTCATTATAAAAACAACATTTTGGGAAAGGTAAAAGCTCCGATTCTGTGCAGCACATTCCTTCTCTCTGGTCAGTTCTTATCTGTCGTTCCATAAATATGACGGGAGTGACTTGGCGAGAGGCAGAATTCTCTACGGGTGAGAGTTAGTTCACTGGCCACTGACCGATCTCTGGCTTCCTTATGACCTCCTTCAGAGGCCTGACCTCCTTCAGAAGCCTCCTGCTGCTCCACACTGGGCATGCGCTCCGCTCCATGTTTTTTTTCTCTTCCGATGTCTCCCTGAACGCAGAGGGCTTTTTGGGTCACAGTTCTGGACTGTGAATGCTTCCTGACCTCGTTAAAACACAAAAGTTTAAACTAAGAACAGAAAGATGATTCACTAAGTCTTCCTTCTCTAACAATGGTGAATCAAAGGGCTTTTCCAAAAAATGTAACATAAAACTTTCCATAAAGCCAGCATCAGCCGAAAATATATTATGCATGCATCTATGTACAGTATGTTTCTATCTATCTATCTATCTATCTATCTATCTATTTATCTATCTGTTAGGAGTGTAATGATTCACCGATATGATCAGCGATGCGATTATCACGATTCAGCGATTTGATTTGGTGCGATGTGATACGATGCAATCTGATATAGTTCTTAACATTCATTTTCATTCCTTCTTATAAAATCCAAATATCTTCCAAACTTTAGATTTTAGATTTGATGGTGAACTGTTAACCGTGTCGACGTTGTCGGACATGTTGCTCTTGTTTTTACCTCGCAAGCAACGCTAACATTGCTCTCGTTAAAGGTGTGAGACGCTGTGTAGATTTATTAGCGAATGAGAGGCGGCCGGTATTATTTTGAAAGTAACACGACTTGTTACGTTAGATCAATGAGTCTTCCGCAGTAGCTTAGTTTATAGTAAAGTAGAATTAGCAGAAAAGCTTCAGTCAACCGATTCGTGACTTTAGAATTGGACCATCCACCGGCTCATGGTACATTTAGATCAATCCAGGGGTCCGTGTATCAATGTAGTCGCACCGGTTTCCGATTTGTATTGGTGAATACAGTCTATCTATCTATCTATCTATCTATCTATCTATCTATCTATCTATCTATCTATCTATCTATCTATCTATCTATCTATTTTTCTATCTAATCCAGTGTATACAGGTAATATATGAGTTTGACAGTTACCCTTGAATGATCTCGTCACACAGGACCCTGGACTTCCCAGTTCATTTATTGTTTATGACATTACACCACATTATTATATGATGTTGTGATATGGGCTCTCCCATTAAGTAAACATCCAACTCAGAGCTGCAAACCATCTGTCCTTGGTCTGTCCCTTCTCCTAACTTCCCAACAACAGGAACCCTAAAGCATTCCTCTGTAAACATAACCAGTGTCCATCAGGGCTTTTCTAGCCTTTCATTTTAAGGGAAATTTCTATCAGTTCTGGAGAGACACAAAGCTGCAATGACTTTTAAGACCAGCAGGGGCACTATGTTGTATTCCACATCTAGAAAAATCTGATCACTGACAAGTATTATCGGGCATAATGCAATAACGTCTTTGGTGTCATTTGGGATAACTAGCCTACATTCTTATGCTGATCTACAAACAATAGTTCTACTTGAGTCATTGTTTGAAACAAAAGGACAGCGACTTTACGCTGGTTCAGGCAGTAATTCACACCTAAGCCTGTTCCATTGTCTCATCAATGTACAGATGACCAAGAAAAGCGAGAAAATACAGGGATCCCTACGCACGTGCAGCTGGGAAGTCTGGGATCAGTGTAGTTGTAAGAGTTTGTATGTGCTTTATAGATGTTCCGTAAATGTATGTATCTTTATAGATACTCTGTAAGTGTATATATCTTTATAGATGCTCTGTAAATGTGTATATCTTTATAGATGCTCTGTAAATGTATATATCTTAATAGATGCTCTGTAAACGTGCATGTCTTTATTGATGCTCTGTAAATGTATAGATCTTTATAGATGCTCTGTAAATGTGTATATCTTTATGGATGCTCTGTAAATGTGTATATCTTTATGGATGCTCTGTAAATGTGTATATCTTTATAGATGCTCTGTAAATGTGTATGTCTGTTGAATAAGCATGGAGTGTCCCTGTTCCGCCTCTGGACTGTTTTCTAGGTCAAAACCTTCTCTTTTGTTTCTCGGGAGTCAGACAGCTTTATGCAGACTCAATGCTCCACATCTTTTTAGGTGGCACTGGTTTCGTGCACCACATTTTGTCCAGATTAAGAATCTCGCTGGCAATCAAACCAGTCTTCTACATGATTTCACATATTTGTGTGACGACCTCAAAACAAAACCGAACAGATCAGGAAAAAGCTACTGGGATTACCAGGCAATCTGAACTCTGGGACAAGGAGTTACTGCAGTCTTGTTTGTGTGAATTAGGGTGATTTCAAAACCCCCTGTATATATTTCTTGTAATCTTTTGGGAGCACAAATGAGAGATTTGGGGGGACAAACAGCTCAGTGTGAGCAGCCAGAGCCAGCTAATGGCTTGTTGCATTGTTAGAGCTAATCAGCTCCAGTCTAATAGGGGTCTCACGTTTCTCTGTAATTGGGGGGCGCGCGCGGGGGGCAGAGGTGTGGTGTTGTCAACAAATCCTGCACTATGAGGCAGTAATGAAGAAATCAAATTTTACTCTGCAACACCGCATTCTTTTCAAAATTTGTAATTAAAAGATGAAAAACGATTTTTTAAAAAAATTAATTTAAAAAATTCAGCGACACAGACGCGCATCTTTACGCTATTTACGGATTATTTGTCCTGTTCACGCATTACGTGACAATGTGCAAATTTTTAGACAAATAAAATTACGTGATTGACGCAACAAGAAAACATTATTCGAAAATATTGTGAACAAAGTCAGCATAACGCATTATTTCAAATATTTCGAGGCAATAACACTGATGTTTGCTTTGACAGTTCAGTCTAAAGACTAGAATAAAGCAAGTGTAATTCATGCTTCGTCAGGAGTTTCTTTGAGAATGCCACTTGCAGCCAATCAAGTTCGTGGGGATTTGCTCACCGTAAACTTCCCCCTCCTAACGCACTTAGAATATAAATGCTGTGTCCCTGTGGCGGACGGACATTTGACTCTCAAGATGCTGGACTCGCTGACGTATTTGTTTGAGAAACTTTTTCTCCTCTCCAATTTCAACTTGTTCGGAAACATATGGCCAGAAGACGAGCACACAGCAAAAAACAACACACAGTCTCTGAAGAGAGGCGACCTTTTGGAGGTGGAACGTACGCTGTTTATTCATTTTGGCATCTACCTGGGTGACAACAAAGTCGCGCATTTGATGCCTGATATTTTGCCCGCGCTAACTCGCAACGAAAAACGCATTAAAAAGGTTGTGACGAATAAGAGACTTATCTTAGGTTGCATTTACAAAAACGCCAGTATCCGCGTTGATACGGTTGAAGATTTCGCATACGGAGCAAAGATCTTCGTCAACAAAATGGACACGAGGGTGAAAATGCATGCGCTCTCGAACGAGGAGGTTGCCAGAAGAGCGGAGAAACTCATAGGTGCCATCCCGTACAGCTTGCTGTGGAATAACTGCGAACATTTTGTGACCTACTGCAGATACGGCTCACCTGTCAGTCAGCAGACGGAAAAGGTGCGCACCGCGCGGACCAGAACAAGTTTAGAGAGACGTCACTTCTGCATCCACGCAGCCTCACTGAGCGTTCGTCAGTGTTAGTTCTGAGGGAACGTGTATTGTCCTGAAACATTAGAGCGATATTATCAGAGTGAAATGTTCTCTAGGTCAATGTAACACTGACGAATGTGCGTGTGGCTCGTTTTTGTCTTTCAAAAACTATAGTGAAATCCATCCAGAAAACATGATTTGAACCTTTGTGTTTTCCCCCCTTCTCCTTTACAGTTCTGTAGCTGCCTGAAGTCAGTAGTTCAGGATCAAAGAAGTGTCCTGCTCTCCATCCTGCTGGGAGTGATGTCCATTTTATGCTTTGGTTTGGTGCCTTCAACTACACTTCCCACAATCCTCATCCCCTTCATGCTGTGGATGGCCGGCTGAAAAGACTCACCTACACTCCTGCATCAGACACGCCCAAACACAACACAGTGGCAGAGGGGACCAGAAACGTCACTGTGTCAGGAAACTTGTCTTCCTACGCATGTAGTAGTCTGCTCTCAGAGGAAACGGTGCTTATCAAGGCAGCATTTCAGTTTTCTGACTGTGAGAACACCTTGTGCCTTACTCCTTACCCCATATAAGCAATAACCTACCTTAACAACCTTTTTTTGACTGATATATGCCTTAATGTCAACAGGTATACCCCATCATGTAACGTAGAGGCTTACTGTCTTACCCTTCAGAGCTGGTGCAATAGCTTATATAATACAGAGAGAGAGAGAGAGAGAGAGAGATTTGTTAATCGCAAGCGAGACAATGCTTCTGGAAGCAATGGTTATTACACACTTATAAACTTTCATTATTAAATAATTCCATACTCATATTCTTACAGATAGCTGATAAAGTAAATGAATATCCATGATTTTCTCCTCTGTACAGATAATAAGCGTGTCAGAAAATGTTTTTTTAATGTGTAGATACTGTGCTTGAGAGTATTGTAAAAAAAAGTTAGAGTTCTTGATTTAATAAAAAAAACTTTATTTTGTACAAAATATTGTGAATTTGAACACAGAAATATTGTTCACGACGTGCTTCATGATAAAGAGAGAAAAACTGTTTGTGCTTCATGTTCAATATTCTTATGGATGATGGGGGGGGGGGGGGTGTGGATGTGGCCTGAGGGTTGGAGAAGCGGGCTTGCGCCCAAAAGGTCGCTGGTTCGATTCCCAGGACCAGCAGGAAAACGTCCATGGCTGCACATGGCCCTCAGGCACAGTGTGCTGCTCCTGCACCTAGTGGTTGCATGTGCACTCACTACTGCTGTGTAAGGATGGGTCAAACTCACTGCTCACAGTGTGTGTGTGTGTGTGTGTGTGTGTGCGCATGCAATCACAGAGATTTAATCTTTAATCTTAATGAAGGACAGGGGGTATATCATCAGTCCCAATGAACGAGTCACAATAAGAGAGAGAGAAATGGAGCCCAAAGTTCCACTCTGCCATCCAATGAAAAGGGCTGACCTGAGCCAACTTCAGAAAACAGTTTTAAATGAAAAAGTAAAATGGCACTGTTTTCACTGTTTACAAAGTTTACTGAGAAAGCCAGAAAAGATAGAGAGAAAGAGGGGGAGAAAGAGAGAGACAGACAGACAGAGAGAGAGACAGACAGAGAGAGAGAAAGACAGAGAAGGAGAGGGAGAGTGTAGAGAACAGACAGTTTGAGGAGACTGGCGCTGAAGTTGAACTTTGTGGAATTTGTTCTACTTCTGTAATAATCCTCTCTGTGCACGTTTGACCCCAGAAACCGATGAAATTCGAGCGCTAAGACGATTTTGGCTGGAAGACGTATCAGTTCAGCCAAAAAGGTCATACTAGAAAAATCTAAACATTATTATTATTATTATTTGACATGGATTCATTTGCTTTTAAAATTTCCCTGTGTACCTGTTTTGTCAGCTTTGTATTGTAGTGATAACACAGTGTTTAATGTGCAAAAGAAATTGGTTTTAAGCGATGGAAATTCAGTTAGCCCTTTGAACTGTTCCTTTGCACCGGATAAGCAGATAAAGCATACTTTAATTCCACATACGGTACTGTTATAGTCGGCAAACTGATTAAAATAATATGCCACACAGGTTTATGCTGCAGAAAAGCGGAAAGGGCATTCATCATTACTTGGCAAAATTCAGATATCTGAAGAAATAAGCATTTACGCGTTGCACAACTAAGCGCTTAAGCAAAGCTTTACATGGACTATATGCTTCTGCGGTCAGCTGCAGCCCACAGGCCTGGTATTGTTTGCACTGTGTGGCAGTTAGCGTGAATTTCACCTCAGTGTGAACCATGTGATGGGGACAAGCCTCTTACACTTTTTTGTGTTTATGGAAGCCTGTCCTTGGGCTGGTTCTATGGATGTCTGCTGAATGAAATGGACGGGTGATGAGTCGTTTCTTCTCCACTGGAGGGGAGGAGAGAGCAGCAGAGTGGTGAGGTTTCTCCCCTGACCCTGGGTTTGGGTGCGAAGAACAAGGCGCGGCTGCCTCCACTCTTACACTGGGGTCAGGCCTAAGCCACTGTGAAGCAGACACTGGTCTGCCGCGTAGGTGTCTGATGGAGATGGCAAACGTGGGTTTGACTGATTTTTTTGTACAGTTCACCTGCCCTGAGCCGGAGTACGTATGCAGCATGGCGCCATTAGCGGGCGAGGAACAGGTGGGTGGGTGGAGCCACAGTTGGGTGTGGTAACATACAGTCTGTGTGATGTTACCTCTGTGGTATGGCTGTCTGGTACCACACAAGCAAGAGAAAACTATGAAAACAGACACCTGAGAATAGTGCTGTTGCTCTATTAATGCAAGGTTGTATTAGTAATTAGTATAACCCAGTGTAATGGCCCTTTATCATGACCATTAGTGTAGGTTTTTCAGCATACAACATCAGACCAGCTACTCCCAACAACAGCCCAATGGTTTAAACAACTGCTGAATGCTTTAATATGCTATGAATAGACCTAAATTTCATTCTTTCATTACAGTCATTGTTTACGTTTATGTCAAATCTGATTTCACCCACAGCTGCATTGTAGCAGTCCTGTGTTTATCTCCGCCCTGCTCAGCCTGTTCATTTGAATGTCGTTTCTAAGGCCTGTGTGTGAAGTCCTTTCTCCTCACTGTATCCTGTGGTTCAGATGTGACACTGACATAAACGTGTTTCTAGGCGACAGGCGGACAAAACAAAACTCTTACACATGTAATTAAACAGATCTAATGATGTACCGCTTTCACGTCACACGCAAACCAAATAAGTCTGTGACCTCTTTCGCAGAGAACAAGGGAGAAGCGTGATGTTTAATTTGAAATGTCAATCTGAGGAAAATCAGATTTTCAAAGCTTTATTTACGCTCTCACGTGAGAGTTCTTTGAACGAAACAAAACGTTTTAAATGATTTTGACATACCTAAGAGGATTTGTATGAAACTCGTGTCAAATATCTACACGTCACTCCGTGGAACGCGTCAATCCGTGGAACGCGTCAAAATAACGTCTCCTGCGTCCTAAGCTTCTCTCGGATCAGAGACGAGAACAAACATGAACGCGACCTCACGGGTCACCAGTTCGCTATACGTGGTGTGATGGTGTTCGGGCCGCTGAAAAACACCATAGTGGCGGAGAGACGGATCCTTACTTACATTCCCATTTGTACGAATTCATTTAACGGACGCTTTTATCCAAAGCAGCTTCCAAGTGGCAGAGTACAAACCAAGCGCGAGGCCATTAAGGAATTGTCCGTGGCACGACTGCCCTGCCGCTAAAATTCTGTATTACGTCCTTAAATTCTTGTGAATTGTTGTATGGAGCAATACGCGCCACTGTGGACCAATAGATAAGAAAGACCGTTAGCCTCCCACATGGCCAGTGGCTGAAAGTGTCTTCAAAGGTTACCACCAGTTCAGTGAACAATACTGAAACTGTGTTGCCGGAAAGATGTTTCAGGTTATGAATACTGAACTGATCCAATGTTTTTTCCCCTTAAATTCAGCGCTCAGCTTTAAAGGGAAAGTGGTCAAAACAGGTATTGCCTTACTTTTGAAGCAAGGCCGTTCTGTTAAACGTTTGTTCGACTTAACTCTGTTCAGCTGAATCTATGGTCTGAACGCTCTCTTCTCACTATCATTACCTGAGACATCTACCACTAGTCTCTCCCATTGAACACACAGGACCTACACTCAGTACGCCAGTTGTGAAAAAGCGCAGACAGAAACTGTTCTTTGTCAAACGGCACCATCTAGTGGACAAAGTCATTAGCACACGTATCATTGGCCGGTGAGGGTCATCATTCTCAAACTGTTCTTCACATTGTACAATATTCCAGTGTCTATATATATTAAAAAAACCCAGCGACAGTACCGAGATGTCTCATATTTGTTCAACAGAGGTTAACTTCAGTTCCAGACTCCCTGAAACTGGCCGATCTCCCTCCCTCTCCATCTCTCTTTCTCTCTCGCCTTATTTCCCCTACTGTCCACCTAGTTTAAAGACACTATGAATCATAAAAAAAAAACCGTACTCAGAAGAGGGACTGACAATTCTCGTGTTTTATATTTACATTCTGTCTGTAAAACTGGACAGATGCGTATAAACTGTTTCCCTCTTTCTGTCCCTGATCTACAGAAGCCCGTGTTTTCTTCTGTAAATATTCTCACCTGCAGAGCAGACAACAGCGGAGTGTCTGTATCCCTCCTGCCCCCCGTCGAAGTGTGCGTATGTGTGAGAGAGAAGTGACGTTTGCCTTCGATTTTTCATCACAAGCTAATTTAGTTGAGACCTAGGGGTCGATTACGTCCATGTCTAAACGGTCCGACACACTCGCTAGCTCTCTTTTTTTGACCCCACACACACTCAGGTGATGAGAACCAGGTGATGAAATACTCACATGAACGGGGTTCGAATTGCGGGGGGGGGACTGGTGGAGGTCTGAACCCCCTAGGATTTGGACCCCCCCCCCCAAAAAAAGAGGTTAAAAACAACAGTTCGGGCCCTAGTTATAGCCCTGGAACAAGGGTTGACCGCACCCCCCGCCCGATTGACATTGTATAATTCTCGCTCTGTACATAAGTTCTAAACCTTCCTCTAAAACCTCAGCCAGCCGGCACAGTGCACCCAGCAGAAACAACATAACACGAGAATCATTAGATAACTTCCCGTCCACTCTACTGAATGAGGACGTGTTTTTCCCAAAACATGCTTTTTACAGACTTGTCACAGGGAAAGGCCGATAGGATCACAGCTAGCGCTGGCATCCGATCGAAGCATCACTGAGGCTGGACTCTGTACTTAGCCTGCCATCATAAATCTTTCATGGTTTTTCGGCACGAGTAACACAAGCACGTTTACCTACTTTTGCAAACATTAAGGAAAACGTTTTATATCGTGCGGTATAAAAAAGCGTCTCTATTGCATTTTGATTCGAAAAATTGTAGCTTAATCGCGGAATGTCTGTGAGGATGACGCGGGGTTTTGGCGGCGCGAGGGAGGCGCTGAGTTGCGCTCGCGGTCTGAGGTGGTTGGGACAGCGGAGCGCGCGGTTCAGTTCGGCTGAATGGCAAGGTCCCCAGGCATCTGATGTGACCGGGAGGAGAACCCTTATTCGACCGGCACAGCAAACACACGCAGCTGCTCTTCCATCAGGACACCGTATTAACGGGGGACCAAGGAACACGAACAAGTCATTAGTCCATACTGCACCTTCCCTCTCTCTGGTAATACACACGCATACATGAGGTGGGACGGAATAAAGAAGGCTTTAAACGCCAACTCGCATTCAGTCTAGCTCAGTGTCAGAGGCTAAATTAGGTAACGTGATTACATCATCGCATCATTATGCATCAGCATTACTCACTGTTGGCACTTATTTACGTTGCCCTGTATTGTATGTCCACATTCTCACATGTACCAAAAAAGACCAGTTTGTGTGTGTGTGTGTGTGTGTGGTGTTCTTGTGGCACTGTGTGAACCAGCAGTCCCTATGAGTACATAAGTATTTGCCAAGTGGCGACTCGCAGCCTAAATGAGCGAAACAGGTGAAACCAAAGGAGGAAAAAAGAAAAGAAAAAAAAGGAAAAAAAAAAGATCCAATCATGTGAGGAAAGTAGCAAAATGAAAGTTTTCTTGAAAATCTGTAAAAGAAAAGATGACTGTTCTGTTATGCTATATTCTCGTCTGCTGACTTATTTTTTTTATGTCTGATCCTCTGGGCTGATTTAGCCTCTGAGAGCTCTTTCCACTGGAAGAGGAAAAAGGTTGAGCCAAGGACAAGCATAACCCCGCTGTTTTTCACTCAAGGAGACCCAGTCTTGGCCTCAGGCCAAATAATGTGATTCTCCTCCTTAAGTAAGCCTCTGAGAGACAACACAGAGACGCTTTGAGACAGGACAGGATGGAAGACTAATTGAATTCTATAAAAGACATTCAAAGCCTTGAAATGAAACTAACAGCGAACTCTTTTAAACCCCATGAATTATGCATTACTGAGGCTGGATGTATAGGCCACCGGCATGCATGCTGTTCTTAATTTAGTTAAGTCCTTTTAAATCACGCCCATAATTTCTGATAGGGAGAAAATACGCTCCAACAATCACACACTCCAACAATCACACACTCCAACAATCACACACTCCAACAATCACACACTCCAACTGTCACACACTCCAACAATCACACACTCCAACAATCACACACTCCAACTGTTATACACTCCAACTGTTACACACTCCAACAATCACACACTCCAACAATCACACACTCCAACAATCACACACTCCAACAATCACACACTCCAACTGTCACACACTCCAACAATCACACACTCCAACAATCACACACTCCAACTGCTACACACTCCAGCTGTCACACACTCCAACAATCACACACTCCAGCAATCACACACTCCAACTGTTACACACTCCAACTGTTACACACTCCAACAATCACACACTCCAACAATCACACACTTCAACTGTCACACACTCCAACAATCACACACTCCAACAATCACACACTCCAACAATCACACACTCCAACTGTTACACACTCCAACAATCACACACTCCAACAATCACACACTCCAACAATCACACACTCCAACTGTCACACACTCCAACA
Organism: Chanos chanos; assembly: GCF_902362185.1. Lineage (NCBI taxonomy): Eukaryota > Metazoa > Chordata > Actinopteri > Gonorynchiformes > Chanidae > Chanos > Chanos chanos. The sequence goes on from NC_044505.1 coordinate 1,613,490, forward strand.
ATCACACACTCCAACAATCACACACTCCAACAATCACACACTTCAACTGTCACACACTCCAACAATCACACACTCCAACAGTCACACACTTCAACTGTTACACACTCCAACTGTTACACACTCCAACAATCACACACTCCAACAATCACACACTTCAACTGTTACACGCTCCAACAATCACACACTCCAACAATCACACACTTCAACTGTTACACGCTCCAACAATCACACACTCCAACAATCACACACTTCAACTGTCACACACTCCAACAATCACACACTCCAACTGTCACACACTCCAACAATCACACACTCCAACAATCACACACTCCAACAATCACACACTTCAACTGTTACACGCTCCAACAATCACACACTCCAACAATCACACACTCCAACAATCACACACTCCAACTGTCACACACTCCAACAATCACACACTCCAACAATCAAACACTCCAACTGTTACACACTCCAACTGTTACACACTTCAACTGTTACACACTCCAACAATCACACACTCCAACAGTCACACACTTCAACTGTTACACGCTCCAACTGTTACACACTTCAACAATCACACACTCCAACAATCACACACTTCAACAATCACACACTTCAACTGTTACACACTCCAGCTGTCACACACTCCAACAATCACACACTCCAACAATCACACACTCCAACTGTTACACACTCCAACTGTCACACACTCCAACAATCACACACTCCAACAATCACACACTCCAACAATCACACACTCCAACTGTTACACGCTCCAACAATCACACACTCCAACAGTCACACACTCCAACAATCACACACTCCAACTGTTACACACTCCAACAATCACACACTCCAACAATCACACACTCCAACAATCACACACTCCAACTGCTACACACTCCAACAATCACACACTCCAACTGTCACAGAAGCTGATAAAGCTGCTGAACACTCACACTGTCGTATACCCCTGAGTTCTGACTCACAAGTATGGGGGAGAGGCCTGGTTGTGGTCCGAGCGGTTCCAAATGGACCTTGTTCAGGGGGATTTAATGAGCCCACCACACCAAAAGCAAACAAGTGAGTTACACACTGCTGACCCAGCGTGGTCCTCCACTCATCTCATGTGACAACACCGGACGTCTGCATCAGCGTTAGGGTTTTCAACACCTACCAATACAATTAGTGTGACATCAGAGAGAGAGACACACGTCATAAAGACCAAACGAGTGTCTCTGAACAGCACTGAAGGCATTTTAGAGAGTTTCAAAAAGGAGAAGACTTCACCTCTCATGTTTATATAACAAGAGATGAAACAGAAAGAAAAGTCATTCACTAAACTTGTTTGACAAACGGTATTAATCATTTTTTTAAAAAATGACTTGTAGAAACCACAAAAAGGAAGCCTGAGGACATTAATCTAATCCATCAAACCCTGAGTGTGTGCACCTGACTGAAATGCGCAGTCTGAAAACATCAGTCAAGCTTGTAGCTTTTCTGAACAGCGGTCTACCGGGATCTGAGTGAAGCTTTTTTTGGGGGTTTGACTGCCGGTCACTAATTGGCACGAACAACACAACTGATCACAAGATTCCCGTCCAGTTGCCCACGTGTCTCTGACAGTCTCCTGAGACAGATATACTCTGATTTCACCTTCTTAACTGAAATAACGTCACAGTCTGTCACAGGTTAACTACCCACACAGCCATAGCACCTGTCTGACAGGTTCTCCACATTTCAGCCAGTGTACGTGGCTTTGTGGTTAATGTACTGGCCTTTACTCAAAGCAGTCTAGGTTTTCAACAGTGTACTATGTCATATATAATAGTAATGGCTATTGACTCTGAGAGAATGGACATGAGTACTTCCAATGCATAACAACATGGCCAATATAATCTTTTGTCTGAAATGATATGTCAGAGGTGTACATGTATAGTGTACAGGTGATGAATGATGTATTGGTAATGTATGGTGTATAGGTGCAGTGTATATATGTATAGTATATAGGTAATGTATGATGTATAGGTGCAGTGTGTATATGTATAGTATATAGGTAATGTATGATGTATAGGTGCAGTGTGTATATGTATAGTGTATAGGTAATGTATGATGTATAGGTGCAGTGTGTATATGTATAGTATATAGGTAGTGTATGATGTATAGGTGCAGTGTGTATATGTATAGCATATAGGTAATGTATGATGTATAGGTGCAGTGTATATATGTATAGTGTATAGGTAATGTATGATGTATAGGTGCAGTGTGTATATGTATAGTGTATAGGTAATGTATGATGTATAGGTGCAGTGTATATATGTATAGTGTATAGGTAATGTATGATGTATAGGTGCAGTGTGTATATGTATAGTGTATAGGTAATGTATGATGTATAGGTGCAGTGTGTATATGTATAGTATATAGGTGATGTATGATGTATAGGTGCAGTGTGTATATGTATAGTGTATAGGTAATGTATGATGTATAGGTGCAGTGTGTATATGTATAGTATTTAGGTAATGTATGATGTATAGGTGCAGTGTGCATATGACTGTTCTGCAGATTTCAGTGGCCAGTTAAAGGGATGATACACACTGACTGATTATTGAAAAAGTACCTGTCATTGCTGCTTGTATGTCAGTTTAACTGCAAGCTTGGTTGCTTTTCTCCCATCACACAGGTTTCTGCTCTGAGAAAAGCAGCAGCACTATCCACTGTCAGCCCATGTGCAGAGGACGCAGCTGCAGGTCTGTGGCAGAGTCGTGTGGCTGATGGTGAGTTTCATGGCGGCAGTCAGTGTAATGAATAGCACGCTCGTTTGAGTTTATGAAGTTGCATTAAAAGCTCAGGCCACGCTGCAGTGATGGGGTAATTGTGACAAACGGCGATGACACGCAGATGTGGGCCAGGCAGGGAGTCTCATTAGGGACTGGCTCTGCAAAGCCACATCCAGTAACACTGAGTTAAGTGCATTACAGAGACAGAGCCTTTTAGCCAGGGCCAAATCTTCGCTGTTTGCTACATTACAACAAAACAACAGTGTAATCAGGACTATTTTAAAGAGCTATTTTAGACTCGCATAACAAATCCACAACATAGACGGAATAATCTGTTCAGTGCTTCAGGTTATTATCTGGTTCAGATAAGTGAATTCTTTAGATGCCTGCACAAGATGCTGTCGACAGCCCACTGTGACTTTATTCCCTGGAAAAACTTCCACAAACATGAATATCGTGAGCGATGACACCCAGACGATTATTAATGAACATCTTGGGAGAATAAAGCGGTACCCACAGATGCTTGGAATGAGGTCATCTCTGTGCTACGCCTGACAGGAGCCACCGTAATTATGACTCATGTCAAGACTGTGCATTAATAAAATGAGGGAATGGATTTCGACAGTTAGTTTTCAGTTGTTTTTGGCTGTGAGTTTAAAGCATATCTGTGCATGTACATACATCAAACAATGCTCTTTCTGAAATGGTGTTTTTCTGTGTGTGTTTTTTACCCTCCATGTATACACAAACATGAATTAGACTGACTCCGATACTGCTCACAGATGTGATAACAAACACTCACAGCATTTTATCTTTGCTCTGGGACTGATTATTTAATCCATAACGAAGCTGAGTTTTGAAAAGTTTTCAAATGAAGAGTCCTGCTTTTTGTTGTTGTTGTTGTTTTTGAGGTGCAGGTGAAGACAGCTCTGTCTAACTCTGGTGTCTGAGATCTGTGAGGAAGCTCTGTGCTGCTCCTGCAGGGTCAATGCAACCCCCTGCATCTCCTTTCTATTTACAGTACCTACAGGCTGACCTCTGCACAGCCAGGACAATTACCCCCAGAGGAGCTCAGGCACACGGCAAGTCTGAGATGAGCCTCAGCCGCACCCCGTCTAAGTCCGTCAAAAAAAACCTCTACCCATCACCGCCGTCTCTGTACACACCACCCTCCGACTCAGACCTGCACCCATGACCAGGTAACTCACAATAACACTGTAGACACCAACCTCCAACCCAACCCTACACCCAGTCTCCAGTTAGCTCACAACACCTCCGCACACTACTCAACTCCACACACAACACAGCTGTTAGTGCGGCTGTCCCACTACTGTCATCGTGCAATTGCACAGTGGACTTTATGACTGCTGCTCTCTGCCCCCTTGCACATACTGCGCATGTACTGCGACATTGCACATTCACTGTAACAACTGCACATGTAACTTAATGATTACTCCAATACTAAGTCACTTTTCATAGATCTACCTCACTTTCATGGATCTAACTTAATGATTACTCCAATACTAAGTCACTTTCATAGATCTACCTCACTTTCATAGATCTAACTTAATGATTACTCCAATACTAAGTCACTTTCATAGATCTACCTCACTTCATGGATCTACCCCAGCTGTATTTTTCTCTTGTTTTTTTGGTCTCTTATTTTCTTTATAAAATTCTTTTACCTATTTATATTGTCTTCCATATAAGATTTTTCTACTTATTTATATACTGTCTATATTCACACTCGTCTGGTAACGGAGGATTAGCAAAGTAAGAATTTCATTGCACAGTGTAACTGCCTGTTTTGCTGTGCACATGACAATAAAACTCTTGAATCTTGAATCACACACCGGTCTCCGACCCAGACCTGGATCCTCAAAGGGGAAAGCCGGCGGATGAGGGCAAGACCTGAAGTTCAGAACTGTGGTTAGTTGTAAGAGTATCAGCATAATCTGCATACAAACCAGTCTCTCCAGACTCTTCAGTGATCATACGAGTGAAAGAAAGGTGCATGAAATATCCAAGTCTGTTTTATTTAACCACTCTGAAGGAAAATAGCTGAAATCTGACAGTAGTTAGGTTAGTTAGTATTGATGATTGGGTGCAGGGCTTCTAAAAATATCCATGTTGCACTAATTAGGATGTTGTTCTGTGAGTGGTGGTTGTATAGATTTAAAAGGTTGTGATTAGATTAACCTCACTCTGCCAGCGAACGAACAATCCCCATTCATCTGCATGTCCCGGATTAGATTTACATGGACTTTCATTCTATGTTTAGAGGTAAATGAAATCTGTTCCAATTCTCTATACAACATTACAGACACAAAAAATAGCAGTTAAATTCTGTTACAGGCTGACATAATTTCTGACATGAAGGGAGGACACGCCTTTCAGTGTCTGGGCCAAACCAGAAAAATCAATAATAATTGTGCCCAATCTTACAAAGCACCCTCGGTGCAACTCAGAGCAGAAATAGCAATTCCCACAACGGGAATGACAGATTAAAAGTGTGCCAACCATGGCCTTGCAGTAATTGTTTTTTTCCGTAAGATTTTGGAATTCTATCTCTCTCTCTCTCTCTCTCTCTCTCTCTCCAAAGTTCATCTCATATAACATCGTGGGAAAAAAACCCTCACAACGATGGGAAAACAAAATAACTTGAATTTTTTTTGCAAGAAAAAAAATGTATTTGTTTAAAGAGCCATTTTCCCTGGTTGCTACAAGTAAAATAGCAGGATCTGACCACGAGAAACCAATTCTCTCCAAAAAATGTTGTACCAGCTGCATGTCAAAATGAACTTTAAGAAGATAGTTCTCTCTCATTTTAGGTCCACCCGCTATTTGGAGAGGAGATACTCTAATACATCCATGCTAATGTTGTAAAAAGAGTCATAATAACTCTTTCTAATTTTCACAGACTAGTCAACATAAATTCTTCACATGAACTGTGATATAGTATAAAGTATAAAATCTCTGTGATGAATATTTTGACATCCTTTCTGAGTGACACTTGACTCAGACAGGTGAGAGACACAGTTTTCCCGCAAAGCCATATGAACATAATCGACTCAGCCACACAGCCTGCTAAGCTGTCCGTTTTTTACTATGTTACATTCATCATATTTAACTAAGTTTACCACTGCGCACTAAGAACAGTGACTGATCCAATAATTCAATACAACGTGCCTCGCACAATGCATGGTTGTTTCTACAAAAACCACCATCACACATTTTGTCAGCGAACTTTAACAGATCTGTTCCACTGCGTTACATACTCGTGAAACCCTAATTTAACGCGGCATTTTCTAGACGTTTCTCATCAGATCTTAGGATAAGTGTAAAAGGAAAGGAGAAAGACGGCAACCCTTTTATATTACATGCCTGTAGCTGACTTCCAAAACTATCCATTAAAAGCAGCCTCTGAGCGAATAAAGCTCAGTAAGCCAGGATCAGACTGGGCTACATATAAATTATATCTTAATAAGAATAAATAGCCTGTCACGCTTAACGCTGTGATATTTAACGGCGGCTGATAAGAACATGATTTAATGCTAATGCCAAAGCCGTCCTACATGGCTGAGATTATTGATGTGTGAGTGATGATGGATTGCGCTCAGACGCATTATAAAAGCCGCTGAGCTCGTTTTCTGTAAGGCTGAGCGGCTGCATAGGACTCGCTGGAACTCAGTTAAAGCTTAGTGATCAATAAATGATTGAGAATATGAGGGCGACTGCTTCTATCCGTCAGAAGCGCGGCAGGGTCGGTCTAATAAACCGTTGTGTGACGCCGACTCATCATCACCGCAATGAAATGTTGGAGAATTACCTCTCCCATCGTCTTCTCCAACAAGGTCTCCCATAAAGCTAAGAGCGTCACCTACTCACTCAAGCATGGCCCACATAGACGACATTTACAGTTTATAAATAAATCATTTGTTACTGTCAATTATCCGTGGGCTAATTTGACCATAATCTACCGTTACATAGGCACCTGTTGTTTCGACAGGCATCGTACGAGGATTCGCCAGGAATCAGTTCACCGTAGTTTCACTGATTTTACAGTACTTAATACTACGGAAGATGCTATGGGTTCCTAATCAATTTGTTAGTACACCGTAGAGACTGCATTACCATGTGTTCGCGTAATGATCAAAACGGTTTTCTGCACAGCTGTAAAGAGCCCGGCGAACCTTAATTTGATTTTACGACGTCACGTGAACTGTGTCCTGTAGGCGCAATTAAGATTCATTTCCACCTGATAGGAATCAGCGACACGGCTGTTGTGTAACTGTTACTCCCATTGTGTTCTGTATAATTACATTTCCTGACATTGTAGGATGCTTGAATAGCCGCAGCCTTGTATACATTTGAACTGCTCGAGCTATGTCAGGGACGTTGCTTCCCACGCAGTCCCCTTAATAAGACAATCATTCTGAGTATGTTGTATTGCGTAATACTGCGAGTCTAAATATGACAGACGAGTTTTTTACAAAATCAGGTGACCTAGACCACTATAAAGTTTGAGTGGCTCAGTTTGCAGTTCTCTGAAAAACACATTCTGTCCACTCTGGACTTTGAAAGAGTGAGCCAATGAATCATAAATTAATATTCGTAAAGTTGAATATAGACCCTGTAAAAACGTTTTGAATTGATGTCAGTCCTCTCCGCTCTACAACTTCTCGCGCAAAACCTCTGCTCGGTCTTCGATAAGGACGATGCTGAGCGCGCACGCTGCGCGATGTCAGTGGCGCATAAAAACGCAGGAGGATAAAGCGAGCCGTCACTAAGGAACAACGCCACTGTTTAAAGTAGCGTACAGTCACTCTAACGCAGGGACAGACTCAACCATGCTGGAAACGGGAGCCTGGGCGACTTTAATGAATTTGTAAGAGGAATTTAAATATGGATTCTAAGATTCACTTGAGGCACGTTTTTCCTCCGAGTTTGGTGAAAACGAAGAAAGAAAAATTGAACAAACTGGTCAACTTCTACTGAAGAATTTACATTTGATTCAGGTGAGTGGTACGTTACTTAATCAAGCAGAAAAAGTAACATGGAGATTGGGAGAGTTCTATTTTTTTCACGGATGTGATTTCTTGCCAAAGGAAAATATGAGCATAGTAAGATGTTTCAAGTATTTATTGAGCATGAAAATATATTTATTTTAACGAATATCTGAGGAGTTCGGTTCAACGTGAGTGTAGACAGAGTGCGAATTACACACCCCGAACTGTTGTTTTTACCTCTTTTAGGGGGCACACGTCTTAATTAGGGGGGTCAGACCCCCCCCCCCCCCCCCCACCCCCTCCCGTAAGTCGAACCCTGACTGTAGAGTATCCTCGAGTCCCACATTTGTAATGTATATACGCGGAAATGGAATTAAAACACGAAACACCTCATTTATGCATATATATATATATCTGCAACTGAAACGCTCATCATATTCGCCCTATGCATTGCTATCGACTATCTAGCTAATTGCTTTTTTCTTTTTTTTTTAGGAGTAGGCCTAAATAAATAAACAAAAACATGTACATTTTCCAACCTTAAGTTCCAACCCTAAAAACAGGAATGCCTGCTAAATCAGTAACATATATATATATAATTTTTAAAAAAGAGTACACATGAACAGACGTAAATTACTCAGACATATCAGAGGTGATGTAAAATGACGAGATCATAGGTGGAACTCTCATATTACTAGTACATGCTGAACATTGGTAGGCCTATAGATAGATAGATAGATAGATAGATAGATAGATAGATAGATAGATAGACAGATGTTTCATTCAAGCTTTTATCCCAGAGCATCTCACTACACTTTGAACACAGGTATATTTCTTACTTTAGATTTAACATACTGACAAGGAAGTGCACGGTGCTTTCTTACTGGTTGGTACGTCAGATATGAGATGAAGCAGAGACGTTGGCTTCAGGTCTAAATGTGAGAGGGAACGTGATCAAATCTGACACGTGTGAAGACCCTCTGCAGAGTCAATCTAAATGTCAGCTGCTGATTTTTGCCTTTCACCTCAAAAACCTCCCTCAAAGCTTCCCACTGTCTTCACTACAACCATATGAATGTTTTAAAGAATGAATGTTATTTTTTTAATGTCAAATCATAGCAGTTTGCCTATGTGGACATTTAACCGTCGGACAGATATAGTCATTTGAATATATGAGGTGAAGGAGCTTAGCCATTAAAACTGTTATTGTAAACAGAGTAAGGCATCAGTAAGAACTGCACATTATTGTGGGTTTCTACCACGAAGATCCAGAAATGTGCCAGCAGGGGTTAGGTCTTTCCAAATTTTACACTGACACCACTTCACACATTACAAGCTCTGTTCTGCTTTCCCATATGTCTGCTGACATGCATTCTGGATGGAAAGTGTTTGGTGAAAATCTCTTCTACTCAGTAAATATCTGTGCATCATTATGATACACATAACTGTGACTGGCTGCTGAGGCTCCTGTGTTCTTCTCCATTTACAGAGTGTCGAGAAAATCCAGATGATGGATTTAGGAAATCCAGACAACAGCTCCCAAGAGCAGGGCCCTAACTCACTGCTGGCGTCCGCCAACTGTTGCCTGTCAATACCTGAGTTTGATGAGAGCGCCCTCTTTGGGCTGGAGGACAGTACAAAGCTGGTTGGCGTACAGGTTATATTGATCTTAGCATACAGTGCCATAATACTTCTAGGGATGACAGGCAACTCTCTGGTCATATATGTTGTGTATAAATTTAAAACCTTACGCACCGTCACTAACTTCTTCATTGTAAACCTGGCGGTGGCAGACTTGCTGGTGAACACGCTGTGTTTGCCGTTCACCCTCATGTACACTCTGCACGGAGAGTGGCGCTTCGGACAGGTCATGTGCTACATGCTGCCGTACGCCCAGGGCCTGGCCGTGCACGTTTCCACCATCACGCTCAACGTCATCGCTCTGGACCGTTACAGGAGCATCATCTACCACATGGAGACCAAGATGTCCAAAGACGTCTGTATGGGCGTGATCGCTCTGACGTGGGTGTTCAGCGCCGTGTTGGCCAGTCCGCTCGCCATCTTCAGGGAGTACGGCACGTTCTCGCTGACGGCCGACCAGTCCATCCAGGTCTGCACGGAGAAGTGGCCGGGAAGCAACGCGGACAGCACGGTCTACAGCTTGGCCATGTTCTTCCTGCAGTACGGCCTGCCTCTGGCCATCATCTCCTTCGCCTACGCCCGCATCTGGAGCAAACTCAGGAACCACGTCAGCCCGACGGGCCGCAGCGAGAGACACCGGCGACGGAAGAAGACGACGAAGATGCTGGTGGCGGTGGTGGTCGTGTTCACCGTGAGCTGGCTGCCGTTTCACGCCTTCCAGCTGGCCATCGACATCGACCACAGCGTGTTGGACATGAGAGACTTCAAACTGCTCTACACCGCCTTCCACATCGTGGCCATGTGCTCCACGTTCGCCAATCCAATCCTGTACGGCTGGATGAACAGGAACTACAGGACCGCCTTCCTCGCCGTGTGCAAGTGCAGCCGGAGCACGAACGTGAGAATGAGGCGGGTTCGGACCAGAGACACGGACGCTCTCAACAACAAGTCCTACGCCGTTAACAGCTTGGCCACAGCCAATACCGATCTGTGAGTAGAGTTTAAGTTTGGAGAACCAATGCGCTCTTAGACAAAGATGATCAAAATAAAATGTTATTTATTGTTTGAGAAACAATGACGGACGGAGGAGGAAGCATCGGGGGATTTCCTTTAATATCGAGAGAAAAGTACACTAGGGGTTTGTTTTGTTTGTTTTAATATTTGTTTAATAATTGTATGGAGTAAAACTGTTGCTAACTCCATCTGCAACTACGCCATGTTCATTATGAGACTGTGATAGTGGTAAGTATTTGAATGTCTGTGCTCTTCACTGTGAACAGCTGAAAGGGAGCAGTATTTGAACTGTTCTATACATTGATAAGAAGACACGAATTGAGTCATTAGCGAATTGTGACATGTATTTGCTATTATGAAATGTGTTGTTAAGAATGAAGTGTTGTTTATGTGGATTCAGCGATAACAAATAAATGTAAATGTTTTTAAAGAACGAATTTGTTCTTGTTTTGAGGAACCTTTCATGTCTTTTGTGCATTGCTCTTTGAGAATAAACGTTATTGCATATGTACTGAATTGCATTTTAATATGTCGTTGGAATATATTGTGCTGCCGTGTAGCCATGGGTTAACACAGTGTGTGGGTTGACTCTCACTAACATATATGCTTATGTAATATGCTGGGGAAAGATGTATGACAATGTATCTCCTCTGATCTCAGTCAACGCTGTTTTTCCACCAGGATCAATTCTCCAGCTTTATGTCAGAGAGAGGCAGCTTTATGTCAGAGAGAGGCAGCGTGTGTCGGAGAAGGGCGGCGTAGCAGTCTCAGAGCAGGGTTGTCCGTCTCTGCGTTTGATAATAGCGTGCGTCTGTTAGCACGCAGCCAACACTTGTTTTTATTTGGTGAGAAATCACTGACCTTGGGCCAAAGACATACAAAGAGATCTCTGGAGAACTGCTCCAAATTCTTGCGACTCACCCTAAAGCGCACACAGTCGCTCCTCTTTCCTAACGACACCATGTGCTCTCTGCTCTTTCTGTGGTCAGCTCTTCTGCTCAGATGTATAAATAGTATGAAATGGTAAATTTGGACTGTGGAGTAGTATTCTGCAGCAGGATAAACATCTTCTGCTCTCTGTCACACTGGCCTCTCCTCTCAGAGCACTGAATACTAGACTACTGTTTTATGGTACATGTTTTTTTTTTTTTTTTATCACAAAAGATGTTTTAGGAACGAGAGAAGCATTATTGATATTAGCGTCCCTAATCTAGTATGGTTAGCTGACGGAGGAATCGGTTAGCAGACTGAAATAGCTGAACAAGTCGATAAATATTGAGCTGGAGAGCTAACGCACAAAAGCCCCGGCGTGGTCAGCGCTGGAGCAGGAGCAGGAGACCTCGGCGTGCGTGGAGTCTTCACACGAGAGCCACTCCTCGGCCCTAGACAGAGAGGTTCTGGAGTGACTCTAATCTCATAGACAGGCCTGTATTGACATCCTGTCAGTCAGACAGACGTGCATGCGTCTCCGAGAGCTTTCCCCGCGGGAGGGCTGTACAGCGTCGCTTTGGTTCTGTAATTGGGATCGTTTTTGTTTTTTGTTTTTTTTGTTGTTATTGTCTAGCCAGAGGGAGGCTCATAAAGACTTAAGTGGCTGGGGACTTTAGGGAGGGGCAGATGTGATAACATTTTCTGGATTAAAAAAAAAAAGTGAAACCGTAAGGCCACGCTATACTGCCATCTGCTGGTTAGGGTGGAGCATACGATGTTTCCTCAGGACACCTTGCCGAGAGGCACTGTGTGTGCATGAGACAGAGAGAAAGTTTGTGTGTGTGTGTGTGTGTGAGAGTGTGTTTGTATTTGTGTGTTTGAGAGAGAGAGAGAGAGAGAGAGAGAGTGTGTGTGAGTGTGTGTGTGTGTGAGAGAGAGAGAGAGTGTGTGTGTGTGTGTGTGAGAGAGAGAGAGAGAGAGAGAGTGTGTGTGTGTGTGTCTGTGTGTGAGAGAGAGAGTGTGTGTGTGTATAAGGCTCATTAGGGGCTGCATTCCAGACACAGACAGTGGTCTTTCACTCTGTCTCCTTTTCTCTGTTCATGTCTTAACAAGCAGGCAACAAACACACACAGTGTCAAAATCATGATATCATTTCAATAATTTAAAAAACAAGACATCTGATATACACAGTCGCTAGTGTGAGTGAAATCAATATGATCAGTTATCAAAACATATCAAAGACAAAATGTATGAATGTAAAAAATGAGACACTCCTGAAAATCAGACCAATGCTTTGCTGTGTCTCAGTAACTCCACAGGCTTCATTAAACTAATATAGTCCAAGCCCAAGAGTATCACTCATCAGCACTGGCATTAACGCTGGGAATATCTCATTGGCATTAACGCTGGGAATATCTCACTGTCATTAACGCTGGGAATATCTCACTGTCATTAACGCTGGGAATATCTCACTGTCATTAACGCTGGGAATATCTCACTGTCATTAATGCTGGGAATATCTCACTGTCATTAATATTGGGAATATCTCACTGTCATTAATATTGGGAATATCTCACTGTTATTAATATTGGGAATATCTCATTAACAGGCAGCAGTGGACACAGATGCATATTCACACGGCATTGTGTAAACATCCACAAAAACAAGTCCTGTTTTCCTGCTCCATTAAAGCCCAGTTTTGTGCTGAAACCCCTTCACCAGGAGCTCCATGATGACTGTGTGTCATGTTTCATCAGTCATTCAGACGTTCCCTCCCCAGGCCTGACCCCCCCCCCCCACCTCATTTACCAAAGGGCACGGTCTTGCTGGGGGGGCTCCAGGGTGGGGGGGGTTCGTCCTGCAGGATGGCTCGTATCTGTTTCTCTTTCCTCTCTCTGTTCTCCTGGTATTCCTTTCTTTTCTGTGAGACAAGTCAGAGAATAGCATGGCATTCTTCAAAATCAAACTCTTATTAATAAATACACTCATACATACATGCATACATACATATATACACACACATACATATACACACATGCACATATACATACATACATATGTATATACTTATACACATGCCCATATACATACATGTGTGATGGATCATCACAAACACAGCAGGTGTGTTTATCTGTAGGACCATGCACACTCATTACTTTCTATTTTACATATCAGACACTCACAACATTTTCTAATGATATCATTGCTGAAATAAAAAATTCCTTCATAAAGAGAATCATTAATTATCCGACACAAATTCGATTCAGTGCTCAGAGTGGGAAATGTTTCAGTCAAACTCACCAGCCACTTTGCATACATCTCCAGAGATAATCTCTCTCTCTCCTCTTTCTCCGATTTCTCTTCAACTCTTTTCACCTTCTCTTTTAACTGTTCGCTCTTCCTTCTCTCCACCAAGGTCTCCTTTTTGTCCTCACTCCTGAGAGGCAGTATTCAGTGAGGTGGAAAAGAAAGATGGTTTGTTTTTAAAAGTGCAGTATGAAAAGCAGGGGGACTGAGAACAGGGAAGTGACATACACAGGAACTCACTCTTTAAAGTGATCTACATTCACTTCAATACAACTTTTAATTACCAGTCATCCAATTACAATAACAATGTTCTAACAGATGTTTTCTTGTTGTGGTACTCTCACCGACTCATCGAATTTCCACTCAGAAACTCACAGCATTCAGCGTTAGTCAACACGCAGGTTAAAGGGGATAAAACCCCGTGACTCTCACACATGGTCTCGTGTCTTTCCTTCTCTATAGGCGCTTTCGCACCGGAGGAACTTTTCATAGTTCTTAGAACTGTTGGAGAAAGTACCCCCTTTTTGGCGTGTTCGCACCGCAGGAACTTAGAACGATTTTAGTTCTAAGAACGCCGTTTTGAGGGGCTTTTTTAGCCCCTACTCCAGGGTAGGTACTTTTGCAGCACAATAGGAACCTTGTGACGTAGGTGTACAGCCATTGGTCCAGACGCAGGTGGATGATTGCAACCGCCATCTTTAAAGATCCGTGCAAAATATAAAGTCTTAGAACGTATTTCATGTAGCTTTTGATATTCATGTCTCAGAATGTCTGGAATTGTAGGAGGGGGCACATGGTTTTTATGTTTTATTTTACCGGTATTTTATATCCCCAAACAATGACCATTTTGCAACGTCCAATGTATATTTGTACATTGAAGAGGTAGCGTATACTCCGCTTCGGTAGGTGCTTGTGTGTCCGCTTGTGTGGCTGTGATCCGCATTTTAACCTAAAATAAGAATGTGTTTATCCAGCTTACGATTTTAGGGCTGCGGCGGGGGAAAAGGGGGAAAAAAAAAAAACACGATGCCGCGAGCAAGGGTCAGGCACAAGCGCTATGCTAGCATCCGAAAAGTACTATGCCCATCAAGTCATTCACTGCTACTGCGGTGGTAAATGCATAAATGCATTGGGAAATTATTTTCTCCATTGGACTGGGTCTATCGTCATACAGTTTTATTTTCGTTAATGAGAAGGCAGTTATAGGTTATCTAATGTGCAATCAATATTTCTGTCATTCAAATTCAATAAAACTCATTGCGTATACTGTAGTCTAGTTTGTCGATTTCTTTTGCCGCAGTAATGGTTCTTTTTTTCCTTTTGGAGGTATTTAAAAGGTCTTAAAAGTCATTAAATTTGTAATTCAAAATGTGCAGCTATCCTGGTTAGTCGTAAACAACAGCTCTTAGCTGCTATACCGTCGGCCGGCTTACGTCACTTCAGCGTTCCTACTGGCGGTGCGAAAGCAAACAGAAAAAAGCCCCTAGAACGAATGTAGTTCTAGGGGAAGCTCCACAGGGGGTAGTTCCTATCGAATTAGACCCTAGAACTGTTCGGTGCGAAAGCGCCTTATGTCTCCTGTTATCCATTCATTCACATTATCCATCACCACCAGAACCACAATCCACAGACACAACTCCTCATGCTGTTCCACTGTCACTGCGGACTACAGGAGAGTGACAGTCCAGTGTCTGGAAACAGGACCCTGCTGTAGCTGACGACACAGGCCTGGGCTCTTCAAGTCTTCTACTGTCTTTATTCTCTTTGTGTGGACATACTCAATATTTAGTCTATATTTTCTTATATTCGTTATACTTCAACCTGAGACCAGTGACGGGGTTAACGCGCATTTTATTGACTATTTTTTGTAAACAAACAAACAAACAAACAAACAAAGAAGCCCTTTCAGGGGATGACAGAGTTCTTTGACTTTTCTGAGACTGTGGTGAGCAGATAGAGCTGTGGTCACTCTTACCATTTAGAGAAAGCGGAGGAGCAGTCTCTCCTTCTCTCCTCCTTCTCCTGCTCTGTCTTTTCTTTCAGTCTGCCCTCCGTCTGCTTTTCTCTCCTTCTCTTCTCTTTAAGGAGGGCATTGTGATCCTGCCTCCATTTCTCAAAAACCTTCTCAAAATTAACCAGAGGAGAGATCCATCAAAGTGAAAGCGAAATGAGAATAACATTTCTCCTCTCAGCTCACTAGCTTTCATATATATATATATATTTTTTTTTTTCTTCACTCACAGTTTTCGCTGTTTCTTTTCTCTCTTCCTTTTCATCCATTTCCTTTTGTTTCTTTCTCAGGTTTTCTTGCCCTTGTCTGACCTTGAGTCTGATCGCTTCTCCTTTCTGTGCTCTCCAGGCTTCGTAAGAGGCCGCGGCACTGGCTTTCTTAGCCAGCTCCTCCTGAAAACAGGGTGGACACAGCACCGTCACTCCTAATCCATGTCTGTCAGCTCTGACACCTCCTCCCTGTCACGTCTCTGATCACACCTCATGTCCACTCATATAAAACCTTTACTACATTAAGCAAACACATGTAAAACAAATGTTGTTTGATTTCTCTACGTGACTGCGATCTGTGAGAACTCCTTTCACCTCCTTCTTTCTCTTCTGCTTCAGTTTCTCCTCTTTTTTCGCTTCCAGTGCTGCTTGTCGTTTCTCCTCTTTCTTCTTCAGCCACTCCTGTCGAGTATCACAGAAACATCAGAGACAGTCACAGACAGGACAGAGACAGTCACAGGCAGGACACGCTCACAGTCACAGACAGCACAGTCACAGACGGCACACCGTTACAGACAGGACACCGTTACAGACAGGACACCGTTACAGACAGGACACAGTCACAGACAGGACACCGTTACAGACAGGACACCGTTACAGACAGCACACCGTTACAGACAGGACACCGTTACAGACAGGACACCGTTACAGACAGGACGCAGTCACAGACAGGACACCGTTACAGACAGCACACCGTTACAGACAGGACACCGTTACAGACAGCACACCGTTACAGACAGGACACCGTTACAGACAGGACACCGTTACAGACAGGACACAGTCACAGACAGGACGCAGTCACAGATGGCACAGTCACAGACAGGACGCAGTCACAGACAACACACAGTCACACAGAGACGCACAGAGACACACAGAGACAGACAGAGACACACAGAGATGCACAGAAACACAGAGTGACACACAGGGACGCACAGAGACATACAGAGATGCACAGAGACACACAGAGACAGACAGAGACGCACAGAGATGCACAGAGACCTACAGATATACACAGAGACACACAGAGACCTACAGAGACACACAGAGACCTACAGAGACACACAGAGACCTACAGAGACACACAGAGACTAATACACGGGGCAGACTGACCTGGTACACGGCCACACGGACAGAATCAGCGGCTTCGGGCTCAGCCTCCCGTAAAGATGCCTTCTGGTCCAGAAGCTTCAGGGAGCCCAGGTATCTGGACTCAGCTGTGTATGAACACACACTCCTGGACTTCCTGGAGGTGGATGAATGGGAACTGGAAGGCCTGAGGTCACAGACAGCCAATGTTAGTTCAACATCAGTCAAATACACAGGACTGAGATGATATTAAATGTAATATGTACTTTTATAGAAACATCCAGTCTGCTCCATCTCTACTCCACACTGTCTTTGACAAAAAGGCATTTTATTAACCACAGCTCTAGTCCTTACACTGTCATACTGCGTTTATAATCATACAGACATTTATATCTCTACTCCACACTGTCTTTGACAAAAAGGCATTTTATTAACCACAGCTCTCGTCCTTACACTGTCATACTGCGTTTATAATCATACAGACATTTATGCATATTATGATTTGTGATATTTTACTGTGGGACGTCTCCCGAATGCTTCACAGCAGACACCAGATTCCTAGTCTATTCCATAACTTCATTAAATAAAACAGGAAAGTTTATTTTATATTTGCATACATTAATAAAAAAAGTTAAAATCACAAAGGACTGATTGTATATGTTAAACATATTGATATGAAACTCCACTGGCCTGTTGTCGGTAGATTTCTCTGTGGTATGACTTTGCCTGCTCCCAGACTGGTCTGGTTGGTCCTCAGATGCCACCTGTATGACACACAGAGCATAAGTACAGGGCCTATATTCCACCTGTATGACACACAGGGCATAAGTATAGGGCCTATATTACACCTCTATGACACACAGGGCATAAGTACAGGGCCTATATTCCACCTGTATGACACACAGGGCATAAGTACAGGACCTTTATTCCACCTGTATGACACACAGGGCATAAGTACAGGGCCTATATTACACCTCTATGACACCCAGGGCATAAGTACAGGGCCTATATTCCACCTGTATGACACACAGGGCATAAGTACAGGACCTTTATTCCACCTGTATGACACACAGGGCATAAGTACAGGGCCTATATTCCACCTGTATGACACACAGAGCATAAGTACAGGGCCTATATTCCACCTGTATGACACACAGAGCATAAGTACAGGGCCTATATTCCACCTGTATGACACACAGAGCATAAGTACAGGGCCTATATTCCACCTGTATGACACACAGAGCATAAGTACAGGCCTATATTACACCTGTATGACACACAGAGCATAAGTACAGGGCCTATATTACACCAGTATGACACACAGGGCATAAGTACAGGGTCTATATTCCACCTGTATGACACACAGGGCATAAGTACAGGGCCTATATTCCACCTGTATGACACACAGAGCATAAGTACAGGCCTATATTACACCTGTATGACACACAGGGCATAAGTACAGGGCCTATATTACACCAGTATGACACACAGGGCATAAGTACAGGGTCTATATTCCACCTGTATGACACACAGGGCATAAGTACAGGACATGAAACATGTCTATCACTGGCCTGTTTAATGACCTGTTTCATGTTTGATTCTGATTCACATTTGATCTGCCATAGTCTTTACAAAACTAAAAAAAAACCCCATCTCAGATTCTCCAGGCTGCCATTATAAGATCCTCTGACTGAGATATTTCAATACTGCTTCAAAATACAAACTTACACAGGGTCTCTCAGACGCCGGCGAGACTTTCTCCTCAGACACAGTCAAACCTGCTGTCAGACAAAATAAAGACCCCATTATGTTACCATGGGAACGCTGGGAGA
The DNA here is from genome assembly GCF_902362185.1 of Chanos chanos. Lineage (NCBI taxonomy): Eukaryota > Metazoa > Chordata > Actinopteri > Gonorynchiformes > Chanidae > Chanos > Chanos chanos. The sequence goes on from NC_044505.1 coordinate 1,632,369, forward strand.
CGAGTCCCCACGGTTCTGCTCCTCTTGGCAGGAGTTACAACACGACTGAGCTGAGTCATAGCTGAAATGGACGCTGGAATTTATGACGTCAATATTCATTACGAATAAAGCTCTGATCACACTGGTGAATTACAACTGAGACAGTGACAGGAACTCACTCTGCTGCTGATAACTTACACAGTCATGCAACAGTGCATTTTATTCTACTCTACTGTATTCTATTCTATTCTACCCTATTCTGTTCTATTCTATTCTACTCTATTCTAATGTAATTCTATTCTATTCTACTCTAATCTAATGTAACTCTATTCTGTTCTATTCTATTCTGTGTCTCTCATACCTTGGCTCTCGGTGCTGTCTGTGGACCTCCTGGGAGACTCTGGTGTTTTCTCTAAGGATGAAGAGTGCTTTGCTGTCAAAGCATCATCTTCCTCAGTAGCCTAGAGCCAAAACACAGGTATCCTCATCAGACCTCTATAAAACTGACACACAAACAGGATTTTGAAACCTGCTCACACTCAGAGTTTAAAACAAAGTCCCAAACTGACAACATCTACTCTTATCTCTGGCACGTGTAACTGGGTAAACGAGGTTTCGGGGGAAGTGTGTGGATTCACCTGAAAGCTATCGCCGCTGCACAGCTCTCTCTTCCCAGACGAGGTGGTGGACGGTGACGTGGTTTTATCGGAGAAGGACAAGCCCAGAGACACAGAGGAGGTGGCTGCCCTGCTGGGGGCGCTCTCTGCCTGACCTTCTTCTTCAGGCTGGACGACCACGCCCGTGGCTCTCTGCCGAGGTTTGGGTCGCGGAGGCTGCTCTTCAGTGACACCGGCTGTGTGGGTGAGAGGCGGGTGTTTAAAAGCCCTCTATTCCAAATCTGAATCAGTGCATTGGGCAGGTGGTTTAAAGGACCCAGCGATGCGACTAAGGGGAAGTCACAGTGTGGGCAACGCGGTCTAGCTGAATAGTTCCCTAACAGAGCAAAGAGGTTCAAAACAAACAACTGACAATTTCCACCCTGGCTTACAAGAGGGAAAAATAAAATGGTTTCAACAGATGAAAACAAGAAGCTGAACCTCTTTGTTTCTGATTCTGTCACACTTCCTGTAGTTTCGTTTAAACGGGGGAGAGGGAGAGATCACATCCTAATTTTGATTGCTTAGAGACATTTGCAATGGCTTTTGCTACTGACCTGTTGGGGATCTTGGCCTTATGCTTCTCTCCCTGGGCTGAGGGATGGGGAGCGCTCTTACTCCATCGATATCTGTTCTCTCCCCCCAAACATCACTCGACCCTTCTCCCGAGGGAGTGGGCCAGCGCTCGCCTTGTGGACTCCCCTGCCGACTGCCCTCTGATGGGAGGGGCAAAGACGAATCCCACTGACTGTTCTGAGAGCTCAGGGGCAAAGAAGGTTCAGATGACCTTGTCCTGGGAAACGCAGATTCTGATTGGCTTGTCCTGGAAGGGACAGATTCTGATTGGTTGAGCGAATCCTGTCGGCCCTTCTCTGAGGTTGGAGAGTCTCCTGAGCTTTGGTGGGCGGTCCTGGGCGGGTCTGAGGAGAAGGACTCCTGACTGTCGGCTTGTCCGCTTTTCCCCGAGTCCACCGGCTCACCTGCCTCAGGTGAGCTCCTCTGTCTGGTTTTCAGAAACGACACTCTCTTTGGTCTGACATTTCCATTGTCTTCATCATCAGACAGCAGGAAGTCGTTGATTTTGGATTTCATCTTTCCCGATTTAAACGATTCCATTTTCTTTTTTCTTGTATTGAGGAGCTCTTTAAATATGTCTGTATGGAGAAATCATATTCAATAATAATCAATGATGTCTGATTACATTCCCGTGGTAAATCATCTTCATATGTTTACATCTAGCCAACGTATCTATCCAACATAGCTTACTTTTACAGCAATTCACTCAACATATGCTCCTACCCAAATCCACTTACACAGTAACCACATAAGACAGACGCAAGGCTAAATTTTTAGCATGTCTTTTATTAAACGTTTTAGCATGTCTTTTATTAAACGTTTAAGCATGTCTTTAATTAAACATTTTAGCAGGTCACTTGTTAAACGTTTTAGCATGTCTTTTATTAAACGTTTTAGCATGTCTCTTATTAAACGTTTTAGTATGTCTTTTAGTAAATGTTTAAGCATGTCTTTTATTAAACGTTTTAACATGTCTCTTATTAAACGTTTAAGCATGTTTTTTATTAAACGTTTAAGCATGTCTTTTATTAAACATTTAAGCATGTCTCTTATTAAACGTTTAAGCATGTCTTTTATTAAACGTTTAAGCATGTCTTTTATTAAACATTTAAGCATGTCTCTTATTAAATGTTTTAGCATGTCTTTTATTAAACGTTTAAGCATGTCTTTTATTAAACGTTTTAGCATGTCTTTTATTAAACTTTTAAGCATGTTTTTTATTAAGCGTTTTAGCATGTCTTTTATTAAACTTTTAAGCATGTTTTTTATTAAACGTTTTAGCATGTCTCTTATTAAACGTTTTAGCATGTCTCTTATTAAACATTTACGCATGTCTCTTATTAGACGTTTAAGCATGTCTTTTATTAAACGTTTAAGCATGTCTTTTATTAAACATTTAAGCATGTCTCTTATTAAATGTTTTAGCATGTCTTTTATTAAATGTTTAAGCATGTCTTTTATTAAACATTTTAGCATGTCTTTTATTAAACTTTTAAGCATGTTTTTTATTAAGCGTTTTAGCATGTCTTTTATTAAACTTTTAAGCATGTTTTTTATTAAACGTTTTAGCATGTCTTTTATTAAACGTTTTAGCATGTCTCTTATTAAACGTTTTAGCATGTCTTTTATTAAACGTTTAAGCATGTCTTTTATTAAACGTTTTAGCATGTCTCTTATTAAACGTTTTAGCATGTCTCTTATTAAACATTTAAGCATGTCTTTTATTAAATGTTTAAGCATGTCTTTTATTAAACGTTTTAGCATGTCTCTTATTAAACATTTAAGCATGTCTTTTATTAAACGTTTAAGCATGTCTTTTATTAAACATTTAAGCATGTCTCTTATTAAATGTTTAAGCATGTCTTTTATTAAACGTTTAAGCATGTCTTTTATTAAGCGTTTTAGCATGTCTTTTATTAAACTTTTAAGCATGTTTTTTATTAAACGTTTTAGCATGTCTTTTATTAAACGTTTTAGCATGTCTCTTATTAAACGTTTTAGCATGTCTTTTATTAAATGTTTAAGCATGTCTCTTATTAAACGTTTAAGCATGTCTTTTATTAAATGTTTAAGCATGTCTCTTATTAAACGTTTTAGCATGTCTCTTATTAAACGTTTTAGCATGTCTCTTATTAAACGTTTTAGCATGTCTCTTATTAAACATTTAAGCATGTCTTTTATTAAACGTTTTAGCATGTCTCTTATTAAACATTTAAGCATGTCTTTTATTAAACGTTTAAGCATGTCTTTTATTAAACGTTTAAGCATGTCTTTTATTAAACATTTAAGCATGTTTTTTATTAAATGTTTAAGCATGTCTTTTATTAAACGTTTAAGCATGTCTTTTATTAAACGTTTAAGCATGTCTTTTATTAAACTTTTAAGCATGTTTTTTATTAAATGTTTAAGCATGTCTTTTATTAAATGTTTTAGCATGTCTCTTATTAAACATTTAAGCATGTCTCTTATTAAACGTTTTAGCATGTCTCTTATTAAACATTTAAGCATGTCTTTTATTAAACGTTTAAGCATGTCTTTTATTAAACGTTTAAGCATGTCTTTTATTAAACATTTAAGCATGTTTTTTATTAAATGTTTAAGCATGTTTTTTATTAAATGTTTAAGCATGTTTTTTATTAAATGTTTAAGCATGTCTTTTATTAAATGTTTAAGCATGTCTTTTATTAAATGTTTAAGCATGTTTTTTATTAAATGTTTAAGCATGTTTTTTATTAAATGTTTAAGCATGTCTTTTATTAAATGTTTAAGCATGTCTTTTATTAAATGTTTAAGCATGTTTTTTATTAAATGTTTAAGCATGTCTTTTATTAAATGTTTAAGCATGTTTTTTATTAAATGTTTAAGCATGTCTTTTATTAAATGTTTAAGCATGTCTTTTATTAAACATTTAAGCATGTTTTTTATTAAATGTTTAAGCATGTCTTTTATTAAACGTTTAAGCATGTTTTTTATTAAATGTTTAAGCATGTCTTTTATTAAATGTTTAAGCATGTTTTTTATTAAATGTTTAAGCATGTCTTTTATTAAATGTTTAAGCATGTCTTTTACTCTCTCTGTGTTTACTCCACAGCTCTGCAGCGGTCTTGGAGTGAATGGACAGGTTTTTTTGGGCTGGTCGTGTGGTGGGGACATGGGACATGGCACATGGGTCATTGGTCAAACCCACAACTCTCTAATTACCAGGCCACAAGCCTTGCCTTTAAACTTTAAAAAGTGTAAATTCAGTGAACTAAATACTCATAACTAAGTTTCCATTGGACACACTAAACAGGGGCCATTTAGAGAGGTGGTACAAAACAATACAACACAATAAAATCACAACAGAATACACCTCTAATCATTTGGGCATCACTGAATTACATAGGACTGTGTCCATTAAACTTTACAATGGCAGCCTTCAAATACAGAGTTAAAAATAAAAAATATAGACTGTCAGTCCAGGCTTTGGCCAAACACCTTAGTCTTTTCAATTACTATAAGACTGAGAGAGTGAGTGTGAAAAGTCCCGGGGGCTCTTATTTCTTATGTGTTTTAAAATGCCCTAGTGCTGTGAGAACCTTACCATCTTCATCATCGTCATCGTCGTCGTCATCATCATCAAAGTCATCAGAGTAGTTAAATCCATCGGTCGATGTAAATCTTCTTGCCCTGGCAGACACAGCTGCCTCCAATTCATCCTTTGAAAAAAAAAAAAAGTTTTCAGCTCAGCACACAAAAAATCTCACATTTGCAGTGAGAATCTGCCTTAGTCAGTTGTTCTGGAAAGAATTACATTTATTTTTGGTCACGGTACATGATGCAGAATGTACCAGTAATAACCATATGGCCCCATATTTAGATAATAACTCGAATGCTTTAAAATTTGTATAAAGGCATGCCGAGGGGGGTGTCTAGACCACATACTTGAAACGTCGTTCTTTTGGTGGTTTTCCGACTCTTCGTGTACGCGAGGGTTGTACGGAGAGGTTCGTGTTCGGTCATGCCTAAAAATCAAATGATCAGATTTTAACTTTATGCCCTTTGGTTACTGGTGGAAAAAATTGACAGTCGCAACATAAGTGTAAATCATAACTAAAAGGCAACGTTACACCACAAGAAGGTGAATCTGTTAATTACTATGTTAATGTAAATGTATTAACTCTACACAAACCACGGCTGTAACGGTAAACGGCACATTTTATAACGTTAGCGGGCTAGCTAATGACTTTTGAGTTCAGTGAACCAAAATAGTGTTCGAGACCTACCTGGGTCTCGAAAGCATAAAGTAACAACGGCGAATCTAACGATACCGAATAATTTACTTTTGGAAACGGGCACTTTGCTTTTCTAAACGAATAACTCGAATTTCTACCATGCTGGACGCCACCTGTTTACATTTGTAACTAGGAGACGACACAGACCGGATATTGTAATTATGTGTTTCCAGGTTACGTTTCCAAATAAAAAGTTAGGGAGGAAAAAATGTCATCTACATATCGTCTTGTCTCTAGTACAACAACAGCAATTGTGCACAACACACGTTTAAATACGGCCCGGTAAAAAAATAAATGAATAAAAAAAGGCAGAGGCACAGAATTTTTATTGGGAGCAATTTCTGTGTCCGACTCTGTGGTACATTGTTCTGAAACGACAAATCCAGAACGAACCACTAGGTGGAGCAAACGCGTTGCATATGTTTTGTGGGGTTTTTTGTTTTTTGTTGTTGTTGTTTTTTGGGGGTTTTTTTCAAATTCGTCTTTTGGATAATTGGACTAAGTTTACAGCTGTGAAATTCCACTTCATCAGTTTCTCCACCATCTATCTATCTATCTATCTATCTATCTATCTATCTATCTTGTTTCTCAGTCTTGCACTCTCTCCCTCACTTTTTCCTCTACTTACACGTCCATCTCTGTTCTTTAATTTATGTCCTGATGGTGAAATTAAGATCACTGTTCAGTCCTTCATTACTGTTTTCACTCATCCTTTCTTCGGTGGTTCACTTTAGATGGATGACATGGATGAAACAGGCTTTTGATTAATGACACGGATGAAACAGGCTTTTGAGAGCATTTTAATATTATACTTGTTTCCTTCTCTTGTGAGTTTCATGGACAGATGGTTAAACATGCACATTCTAACAATAATCTAACATTTGACCTCAGTTTTCTTTAAAAATAATGTTGTGCATGAATACATAACATATGAATATTCGGGAAAATCGTTTGATGGCAGAGGGAGTGTGTGTGTGTGTGGGAGTCTGAGCGATGTGAACACACAGTCATGTGTTGTGTGCTAAAGCTCAGTAGGCCTGACCTTGTTTTGTCACCCCTGTGTGTGGGAAATGCCGCTGTTCTGAACCACATGCCGAGGGAAACAGTGCCCCCCACTACCGCGGGCACACGGAGGCAAACGCCATCTCATTATCTCAGCATCGGTGCCCATCGGACACACACACACACACACATACACACACACACGCACAAAAAGAAAAAAAAATGCTGGGGTGGTTACGCAATACCAGCAGCCACGCTCAAGCCCCCCCCCCCCCTCCCCCTATCACGGCTGCTTTCATCTTCTGTATTAGAGCAGCGATGTCAATCAGCAGTGAGGATGGGGAACTTAACATGTAACCTACTTACAGATGTAGTCTTTCTTTCTTTCATTCCTAGGGGAGAGAGACCAAGCATCAGTTAGTTGTATATAGTGACTGACTAGGTTAGGTCAGCTTTGTGGACTTTAATAGACTGTGTTATGTGGAGTGTGATGGTGACTGTGTTATGTGGAGTGTGATGGTGGCTGTGTTATGTGGAGTGTGATGGTGACTGTGTTATATGGAGTGTGATGGTGACTGTGTTATGTGGAGTGTGATGGTGACTGTGTTTATGTGGAGTGTGATGATGACTGTGCTTATGTGGAGTGAGATTGTGACTGTGTTATGTGGAGTGTGATATTGACTGTGTTATGTGGAGTGTGATGGTAGCTGTGTTATGTGGAGTGTGATGGTGACTGTTATGAGGAGTGTGATGGTGACTGTGTTATGTGGTGTGATAGTGACTGTGTTATGTGGATCGTGATATTGACTGTGTTATATGGAGTGTGATGGTGATTGTGTTATGCGGAGTGTGATGGTGACTGTTATGAGGAGTGTGATGGTGACTGTGTTATGTGGTGTGATAGTAACTGTGTTATGTGGATCGTGATAGTGACTGTGTGATGCTGACTGTGATGCTGACTGTGTTATGAGGAGTGTGATGGTAGCTGTGTTATGAGGAGTGTGATGGTAGCTGTGTTATGAGGAGTGTGATGGTAGCTGTGTTATATGGGGTATGATGGTGACTGTGTTATGCTGACTGTGTTGTGGCTGTGTGTGCTGACTGTGTGGCAAGGCCCTGCATGCTGGTATCTTCACGCTCGTTGCTGCTTTGATGTCTTCCAAATGTCTGTGACATTACGGCCCCAGAAAAGGAAAAGAATGCATTCCAAACAAACCAGAAGGAAAGGTTTCTTATGAACTCTCCATTACTGTCCTGATGAAAACAACTGAGCTCTAAAAATATATCGGAGATAAAATGGGAACAGCGACAATCTAGAAGAAGAAAGATGTGGAACAGTTAAGTGAGTAACAGCTCAGAGACACCCTGAGAACAGATTGGTGAGTCTGGCGAATGCAGGACTGCTTTTGATGGTCTTAATTGCTATACTTGATACACTCAAGTCACAGTGAATGAAAGTGTATCCACATAGGGAGTCAGAAATGATCTGTCAAGCTGCAACACTGCCCCGCAGTCATGCACTCAAACATCAGGGAATACAGTATTTCTGTATTCTGTCTTGCTCTCTAATGTTTCCCAGCAAGGAAACCAGCGTTGATTTTCACAGTGTAAAATGTGCTTAGAGTTCCCCAGAGCCGACATTTTATATTGGTAAAATGTATTTTCAGAAGCTTTGGTGTTTTCAGATACATAAAGACACTCGGTAGTATTTCTACAAGTCGACGTGACTTTCTCCCAGTGTATATGACAGCAGTTAATATGCTGTGTGGATGGAGATGATTAATTGACCTTTAAGGCTGTGGACTCATATGATTATTTAATCAGAGAGCCTGGTGTTTTGACACAGGGCGGCTGCTTATGAAACCGTGGAGATCCCTGGAGATCCGCTGATGGAGTAATATGAGCTCCACAGTCCACGGCGACAGAGGGGACACAGCAGCCCGTCACTCAAAGCCAGGTCAGCCATGTCAGACGGACACTGTGCACTGGAGAAGTCAGGAGACCAGAGTGAGCCTGGGATAGCCAGTTTTTATCTTCACATCGAATATGAAAGGTTACTTTCTCCATGTGGGTGCAAGTATAAAAGCACCCAACCCCCGTACACACACACACACCAACACCTCCATGCACACACACACACACACACACATTCATAAGCCATAAAAATATGTTATATTAAACAGATATATAATATGATATAAAGCATATGTTTAAAAAATGTTATGAAGAGAAATGATCTCTTATTATGATCTCTTACTATCTTTATCTGTTCATTTATTAATTTGTCATATCTTCCTTCCAAATGTTATTACAGTTGGCCCTCCATATCCACAGGTTCTGCAACCATGGATTCAACCAACCGTGGATCGAAAATATATATTTTATCAAAAAAAATCCAGAAAGTTTCAAAAAGCCAAACTTGAATTTGCTGCAAGCCGAGCACTACGCTGAATCCACACAAGTGAAGTGATGTGTAGGTATAACCCTGCTCCAGTCATCTCCCAGACCCTCTGTCTCTCTCCAGTCATCTCCCAGACCCTCAGTCTCTCTCCCATCATTCCACAGACCCTCAGTCTCTCTCCAGTCATCTGACAGACCCTCAGTCTCTCTCCAGTCATCTCACAGACCCTCAGTCTCTCTCCAGTCATCTCACAGACCCTCTGTCTCTCTCCAGTCATCTCCCAGACCCTCAGTCTCTCTCCCATCATTCCACAGACCCTCAGTCTCTCTCCAGTCATCTGACAGACCCTCAGTCTCTCTCCAGTCATCTCACAGACCCTCAGTCTCTCTCCAGTCACCTCACAGACCCTCAGTCTCTCTCCAGTCATCTCACAGACCCTCTGTCTCTCTCCAGTCATCTCACAGACCCTCTGTCTCTCTCCCATCATTCCACAGACCCTCAGTCTCTCTCCAGTCATCTGACAGACCCTCTGTCTCTCTCCAGTCACCTCACAGACCCTCAGTCTCTCTCCAGTCATCTCACAGACCCTCTGTCTCTCTCCAGTCATCTCACAGACCCTCTGTCTCTCTCCAGTCATCTCACAGACCCTCTGTCTCTCTCCAGTCATCTCACAGACCCTCAGTCTCTCTCTAGTCATCTCACAGACCCTCAGTCTCTCTCCAGTCATCTCACAGACCCTCTGTCTCTCTCCAGTCATCTCACAGACCCTCAGTCTCTCTCCAGTCATCTCCCAGACCCTCTGTCTCTCTCCAGTCATCTCACAGACCCTCTGTCTCTCTCCAGTCATCTCACAGACCCTCTGTCTCTCTCCCATCATTCCACAGACCCTCAGTCTCTCTCCAGTCATCTCACAGACCCTCTGTCTCTCTCCAGTCATCTCACAGACCCTCAGTCTCTCTCCAGTCACCTCACAGACCCTCAGTCTCTCTCCAGTCATCTCACAGACCCTCTGTCTCTCTCCAGTCATCTCACAGACCCTCTGTCTCTCTCCAGTCATCTCACAGACCCTCTGTCTCTCTCCAGTCATCTCACAGACCCTCTGTCTCTCTCCAGTCATCTCACAGACCCTCAGTCTCTCTCTAGTCATCTCACAGACCCTCTGTCTCTCTCCAGTCATCTCACAGACCCTCTGTCTCTCTCCAGTCATCTCACAGACCCTCTGTCTCTCTCCAGTCATCTCACAG